>NW_004798201.1:58296-83083 GCF_000002075.1 Aplysia californica | reverse complement strand
GAGAGAGAGAGAGAGAGAGAGAGAGAGAGAGAGAGAGAGAGAGAGAGAGAGGGAGAGAGAGAGAGAGAGAGAAATCAGCGGAGAATAGGCAGGAGAGAAGAAGAGTTCACACGTAATAATAAATGGAATACTTGAATAAAGGCTCCAGGTTCCATAAATCTTTGTAAAGTATTCTCTGAAAAGCCATTTCCTCAGTCATTTCCCTTCATCTCCAGCCCTTGCTCCATGAGTCTCATTAACTGATCGTTTAGCCTAAAAGTTTTTTTATTTTTTATAACACAACATTACCTCCCAAGTAAAATGTTTAAGATTGAAAAGAGACAAAACACAGATGATTTTGAAGGTAGAACACTCAGTCACAATACTAGAGGAGTCCTCTTTTATGAAATTGGGTACAGCAACCCGAAATAACTGCTTGAGTAAGGGAAACAATTACCTTAAAAAGTCTTGTTAAACAACAGTAAACAGAAAAAACAGAAAAGCCGCTTTAATAAGTGAAAGACAAATCTAGCCAAACTTTTAAATGTTGAAATATTAGGAAATGTTTCAAACCTCAGTAAGCCCTTGGAAAGCACATTTTTCAAAATGAACAAAATGACAGAGAGAAAATATTTTAAGCAAAATCATAATATAATATAATTGTTAGTACACCGACTACATAAATGAATCGAGATACTTGATAAATGTATATGACATAGGTGGTCCTTTGTCACTTCACTTCACGTCTTGTGCTCCCCACTATGGCAGCATTCTGCTAGTTCATAAATAAAAAAATTAGTATCAATGAACCAAAAGCAATCAACATAAAAAATAATCTTTAATATTGAATGATAACAGCCAAAGATTGTGACTTGTTGGTTACTATACATATATATACGTAGCGAAATTTGCCAGAATCGAATGATGACACCTAGGGATTATTTAATACTGAATGCATGTGAAATATTTATCAAATAATAAGCACGCTGGTATCGAATCTTTGATCTTAACGGTGTTAACTATATCGTACAAAGGATACTGATATTGAAAGCTTCGAAAGAATGACTAGTTAATGTCGTATCGAGTACTGACAAAAGTGGCATGAATAAATGGCCGGAAAGGAGGTATCGAATAATGCACTGTAATGAACTTTAGAAAGTATTGAGTAATGACAGATAGGAATGTATCACATAATGATCTCCCGTGATATCAAATAATCACAGGGTAAGGCCGGTATGTACAAATGACAGATCGGTATGGAATAAAAACGTACTAATAACAGGGAGGTATCGAATAGTGACAGAAAGAAGTATCGAATAGTGGCATGAAGAGAGGTATCGAATAGTGACAGGAAGGTATCGTTTAATGACAGGAAGAGTATCGAATACCTGGCAATGTTAGTATCGAATAATGACCTGCAAAGAGGTATCGATTAATGAACAGGCATTGGAGGTATCGAAAATTTATCGAGGATTGGAGGTATCGAATGGGTTAGGGTTAGGGTTAGGGTTAGGGGTTAGGGGTTAGGGGTTAGGGGTTAGGGGTTAGGAGGTTGAAGAACCCCATCAGTACCCTGTGAAATCTTTGTAACACCAATGACTTTAAGGATTATACCAACATTTCTGACCCGG
Source organism: Aplysia californica (assembly GCF_000002075.1). NCBI lineage: Eukaryota > Metazoa > Mollusca > Gastropoda > Aplysiida > Aplysiidae > Aplysia > Aplysia californica. Next base: position 81,473 of record NW_004798201.1, on the reverse strand, counting down.
CATCCATCCAACCCAGAAGGAAAGTCGAGCACTCTTCTGTGACGGACAAGATGAATCATGGAGGTGAGCCCCACCAAATTCTCCCAAGAGGTCAAGCTAACCAAATTTGGAATAGTTTGACCCAACGCCTGTCTACAATAGCTCCAGGAAAATGACAAACGGAGAAATACTAACATTTGTTAACGGTGTAACAGATTATGCCAGTTGACTACCATCCATATTACCAGTAAGGCGCAATCAAACAATACATGTTACTACAGTCTTGTAACCATGTCCATGACAATAAGGTGCAAATTAAGTAACCAATTTTTAAATTTTATTCTAATTTAGCCTAGAATCGAACCCATAAACCCCCCGATCCAGATTAGAACCCCGAGACCATTTGATATGTTCACAGTAATGGCCTTCCATTAAAAAGAAGTTTTATACCATCTAGCATAAGGCTTTTGTCAGAATGAGCATAGATGTGTGTTGCTCTTAGAGTATGTATCTGTATATAACTCCAAAGGTCTAGTATTTAAATTCCTGCGTGTGGTTGAATGATGCATTTGATATGTACATTTTGTCAGCTTTACTTCTCCTTTCATATTGAATTTTAATGTGAGTAATATATATGATTTAAATCTTTTTATGTATACCTGCATATTTTTTTACGGTCCTGTACAGCCAAGGAAAATTTCCCTCTGGGATAATAAAGTACTATCTTATCTTATCTTATCTTATCTTCCTGGGCACCGGGTCAACGACTTCTTCTAGTACTGGTCGCATAATGTCAAATATTAGGCGAGAGAGCTGCTAGAATGTTACAGATATAAAGCCCCCATTATGAAATGACAGGCAACAAAGTTTGAACCAACACCTCCCAGTAACAAGGCTTACACTCAACCATTAGGGTTAACTAATTTACTGAGAAAGGGTCAGTCTAAGCACTTAACTTGTCATTCTAAACCATTGTGTTTTAACGAGTCAGCTTTCGTTAAGATATTAGTTTAAATACTAGGCCTATAACTCGCCGTCGTCCAGGTAGATATACACTAATTGTTAGGCTAATGAATGACAGCGAACAGTAGCACATAGCTGCGCCGAACCGACTACATGACGCCTCATGTCACGGCTGTGCGCGGAAGCGTCATGCTCGAACCGGCTTAGCGCAGAGAACCGGCCACCTGCATTGTGCTGCATATTAGGCTATTTTGTCATTCGGCTACGTGCAAAATAAAACTATTGGTTGTGGTCGAGGCGTTACCACCTCGGTTGTGGTATTTAAGAAAAATCAAGGAGTATTTGGTCCCAGCACTTATAACTTAAACTTTTGTACATAAACATGTAAGATTACGCTGCGCGTTTTAACAATAATCAGTTTTTTTGTCCTTCCTGTAAAAATTTGCCTTTCTGCATGTAGCCAGATCGTCACATGCACAATTTTCAATTTTTGTTTTCTTTGCTTAATGAATAGTAAATAGCATGATATGTGTCTCCAATAAATATGAAGTTTGAAAGAAAAAAAAAGAAATATGTTTTAATTTAGACTGTCCAAAACAGACACCTAGATCTACAGCTGGGGAAAAAGTGTCCTGGCCATGTACATAGCACTGACCTAAAACTATAGCCGTTTTGGTTTCAGCAGGCCGTCTTGACACTGACGAAAAACCTCAACCAAACCGGCTACATGCTTCCCCGCCGCGCATCACACTCACGTTCCTTAAAAGTTTGCCCCCCCCCCCCCCCCCCCCCCCCTGAACTAGACTGAATTTAGAATTGTCATCAGTGTTCATCAAGATATAATATTATATTCAGCAATTAAATGACTTGAGGGGGGGGGCTGGGTCATAAACCTATTTCGGTAACCATGACCTTTTTAGATAAAGCCTTATATAGAAAGAAGGTATAGCAGGAAAACACAACATGTATTATGATACTAATAATGTAATTCTGATAATATTGACAATGCGAAGTATGTTAGCCACGCTGGAGGAAGAAAGCCGAAGGCCGGAAGTCGAATGTTGGTTGACATTATTTTGACAACAAACAAGGCGCCAACTATAAACATGGCGGATGTTGGTCGAACACTATCGGCATTTGATGCCCTTTTACTTCGAACCCTTCCTAATGGTAATGAATTTATATCCTTCCAAATGATGAGTTTATAGGGACGAATGAAAATAACCATAAGCCTGGCTTAGCTGAGGTTGTTCCTTTAGACACCCCCATTCCACTGATTTTGAAATTTAAAAAGGAGTCGAGGTCTTCTTCGCCACAGTCAGAGGCCTTCTCTTTTACAAATTACTGCCTTCTAATTCTTCGCCTTCAACTTCATTCACTCTAGATCTAGATCTAGACCTAGAATCTAGATCTTATTATTAATAAGAAAACATGTTAGTATTCAATACTTGATTGACTTGATAGGCTTTAACTTAGGTTCAGTCTCAATCATGCTCAGGTCGGAAGGACTTCCGTAACGAGCGACCACCCCATGATTATGATGCCCCATCAAACACAATAAAGAAGAGGCCTAATTTCCGTTCTTCTTTTGAAATGCCCTATGCCAATAATATTTTGTAGTATTCCCGCACCCTGTGCCTGTGCGAATATAATTTCATAGTATTCACACACCCTGTGTGAATAACATGATTTCTTCATAGTCATAGTATTCACACTGACACACCCTGTGTGAATAAAATTTCATAGTATTCACACACCCTGTGCGAATAAAATTTCATAGTATTCACACACACCCTGTGCGGAATAAATGTACTGTAGTCCGAGACGGCAGGCTGCCGTCGTGCAATCGTGTTGCCACCATGACCATGACTCAGGACTGACAACAAAGTCAAAGTGGGAATCAAATGACGTCAAACCAAATGGCTGTTCCTATAAATGTTGGCCAATGACATACATATGACTTTCTCTAATTATCCGCTTGTGTGTGTAAGGTGTGAACGGGGTGAGCTTGGGGGCGTGGAGGGATTTTTTTGTGATTTAGTTTGCTTTAAGGGTAACTAAGCAAAATAGGGCCAAAGTCGAGCAGTCATATTTTCTCGCAGGGTACCATTTGAAGGCAATTACAATGAAGGTCCTGGAACGTTGCTCCAACCGCAGTTGAAGCATCTGAATATAATTCAGACATCTAAAAATCTCTAGCACTAAAAAATTGCATTCGATGCAAAAAATGCTTCTTGCCAGTCCTCACAGAATGAAAGATGAGGCCGAACTCTCTGAAGTGAAAATAACCAAAATATCTCGAGAACAGAAACAGTTTGGAGAAATAGAGGTCAAGTGAAAGTTTATTTTCCAGAGCGTTCTGAGAAATAGTCACTTCGTTTAATTAATCTAGGTGGGGGGGCTCTCATGGTTTAGCGTAGACTTGAGGTTATGGTGTTTGCCTCTCATTCAATAGGATAGAGGTCTTGGGTTAAAACCTGACAGTGTGACAAAAAATTTTCTTCCCTAAAATGTTCTCCTTTCACCTCCTTTCCTGCTCAACCACGTTCTGTCGTTTGCTTTCATCTCCAACTTTTTGCCCCCCCTGCCCCCTCTCTTTCAAAGGTCCCGGGTTCGAATCCGGGTAGCGACCAAAAAATTTCTTCTTTAAAATTGTCTCCTTTCACCCCCTTTCCTGCTCTCCAGCAATGCTCTGTCGTCTGCTTTTTGCCCCCACCCCCTCACCTCCTTTGCCCCCTCCTCTGGGCTCCTGACTCTTTCTGCAGCCTTTCTACTGCTACTCCTTCGCAAAGTGTGCAGGTTATAAGGTGGTGCTATGGCTAAGGGGTAAATTTTTACTTTCACTCCCGAACACAGAGATGCACTGCTTTGGGGGTTAAACTGCAGTACTATTGTTTTCTGTGGCCACTAAAACTGTGGCAAATCAATTATTTTAAAGAAAATTTCAAATCTAACTGCAAAATATCAAATTATGGGGGGTTTTTTTTTAACTGCCCCCCCCCCAGAATATTTTTTTCTTCAGGAGAGCCTTCCCCTATTGGTCCAAAGCGCGTAAATTACTTAACTACGCAGTTAGGCTAAGTGTGATATAGCTTGATTAAAAGCATCAAATATTTAAAAAGCTTTTCATTTGCAACGGAAATGAAGTTGATGTTTGTGTTCAGCGCATCGATATAAAGTAGAAAATGGACAACTAGTAGGTAAATGTTAGACGGGAGGGAAAGTAAAAGAATACCGGCTAAAGTTAGGCCCAGTGCTGATGAAGCATTGCTCTTTCAAAGTTATTGTAAATTTTGATTTGACTACCCTGGAAAACTGTCAACTGGCTCATGAGACTCTTTTCAGTGGCTGGTTTGTCTGCTCTTTTTTACAACTAATGTAGAGCCCTTTTTTGGAGGGTGGAGGATCTCATATATATTAAAAACGAATGTTCAAACATTTAAAATACGACAGTCAAGCCTGCTGTAATGAGTAATGGCCACCTCTAAGTCTGAGACAATTTCACCTGTACAATTGACCACTTCCCCTCCTCACCCCCCCCCCCCCCCCCCCCCCATGTGTTTTTTAAAACTTTACAATGACACTGTGTAAGATGGCCACATTTCTAATGCAGCCACACTTTTCCCCAATGATTGGTGGCTGTCTTTGACAATTTTGACCGTAATTAAATTTCAATATTCTCTATGTTTAATATTATTATCATCCCATTTTATATAGATTGGGTACAGACCGTGTGGGAGCAGGATTTTGTGGACCTGAGCTCTCTCCCCGTCGCCGCTGAGGGGACTCTGGTGGAAAATGACTATTTCATTGATCAGCTTGACACCGTGAGAGAAGTCGTCAGTGCTTGGCTGCAGCTGGACAACCAGAATGACAATGGAGAAGGTAGCCTGTCTCAATACTTTCCTAATAATATAATTCCAGTGACAACAAAGTTTCTACAGTGTCGGGGCACAGAGCCTCATTCTGTGCCCTTGTTCGTCTGTCCCTGGCTAGTCAGTGTGTGCTGTCTGTCTCACCAATGATAAATTTCATCTGTCGTAAAGTTCAGTATACATCTCATGATCTTGTTATTTTGGCATTACAATTTCTCACAGAGTTGTTATAATGTTGACTTTTCATGGCGGCCAGACTTGGACATTAGTCGCTCTCTGAAAAGAAGGGACTGACTACTCCGGGGTGTTCCCCCCAAATACTTGTAGAATAAGTTGATAAACAAATATGTTTAATGGACTGGTCTATTTGGTTTGTATCGGTATTGATTACATAATGTCACTTACATACTTCAACTATACTATTCATGTCCTAAGCCTGATTACATAGGTTGTATGATCATGCATAATAGATGTATGTGATAGTCCTTTACAGGTAATAAGGTCTAATTGTGAATTCAATTTGCCTTAAGAACGAAAAACTACATCTACGTAAACAAGAGGGCAGGAGAGAGAAGAATGTTTAAACTTTAAATTATTTTTTTTCCTAACTTTAAAACTGAGCACATCATTAATTTTTCAATAACATATGGTTGTTTTTTTGCTAAGTTTTCATTACAGGTATTTATGTCTCTGTATTATTTGTCAGGTCTTTGGAGTGTTCTGGTGGAGAATGAGATACCTCACAAGAATTTGGTTGCCCTTTTGGCTTATATGACATTTCGTGCAGGACAGGTGAGGGGAAAGAAACCTTCGACTTTTTACATCCTAACTTTATTTTGTCAATATCATTGGTTTTAGCTGTTGTCATTATTTGGTTCAATGATCTACTGATCCTCACACTTTGACTCCTGTCCTGTCAAACGTCTATCGTCCTTACCTCTCCTTTTTTGCGTTTGTTATTGTCTTGTTACGCCTCTCATCTTCAGCACTTATATGACCTTATTTTGTTGCAAGTGCCGTAAAACTCTTACTTAAAGTAACATCTTCAGCACTTGTATGAAATAAATGTGGTGTGAGTGCCGTAAAGCTTTTACTAAAAAAACTAAAACCCTTAAAATGTGATCAAATACTTTATCACTGTTGTTGCTATTCATTTGGTGATGCTCTAGTTTTCACCCTTTAAATCATGGGTGGTTGGCGGGTGCTCTGGTGTGGTTTGCTCCTTCTTTCCTTTCAAACATCTATCGTCCTTGTCTCTCCTCCTTTTTTGTGTTTGATACTCTCTTGTAACACCTCTAATCTTCTGGCGCTCATACGACCTTATGCAGTTGCGAGCGCCGTAAAACCTCTACTAAAACTAAACTAAAACCCTTTAAATCTTATCTTTGGTTGTTGCTGTTATTTTTGTTGTTGTAAAGTTGTTGATCCAACGAATCAGTTGTTTTAAACCGTGACTCTTACCTTTCTTCGTTGTTGTATTTCTGTTTTTGACCCAGTGATGCTCTGGTTGTTAATATTTGATTCGCCGTTAAGTTGTTGATGTCCACGTCGACCACTGTCGCTCATTATTGTATACTTTATGTCTAGGCAATGCTCTAGTCGTTGATCTCGTGTGTTTTGTGACTTTTGATTCAGGTGTCTGTGAGTTGCAGTGAGCGTATTGCCGGCATTCTTTCTGCCTCTGTGTATCTGAAGCTGATAGCTTTACCTGGTAAGTTTTATAGTTTAGAATAATGTAGAAATGAACAGTGCACAAGAATGATTCACCTTTTTTTTTCATCAAGGCCAGCATATTCTCTTTATTTAAAAAATTAAAAGTACATAATTTGTTTTACAACTGTTATGCTTTAAAACAGTACATGAATGACATTTTATTCTATAATGTTGTAATTTGTATTTCTGTGTTCATATTTCAGGTAGCTCAGCGTTCCAGATGTATAACCCTGAGCTGTTTCTTCAAGCCTGTCGTCTGTTAAACAAATGGAACAAAACTGGTATGTTCCTAACTAAGCTGTGTACATATATTTGGTATGGAGTTTTATCTCACTTTTTGTTTTATTTAATGCAGGCTCTGCAAATCACTGTCTGTCCTATTGGAGACGGATGTTAAACTAGGAGGTCTCGCCCCTTAAATAACCTAATAGTGTTGATAGGGGCATTAAACCCATACGATTTCACCTTTTTTTCAATCACTGTTTATTTGAAAACCTTCACTGTTTATTTGAAAACCTTTATATCTGAAAATAATCTTGACAGTTTGAGATAGTTACATTCCCTGATTTTGACAATGACATGCCTGAAACAGTTTTCATAATGTTTCGCTATTTGGACCTTTTTAATTGTTTACAGCGACATTTATTCATTGCATCCTTTGGTCTTGGTAACATTTGCTGTCTGTAGTATTCATTTATGTTGTTTTGTTTGGGGTTATTTTATTTTTTTTTTTTTTCCGCAGATTTGGGAGGTGGTGGGAAGAGAAAGAAGAACAAATCCCCCGTGAAGCAGAGTCAGAAGTCTCAGAGAGGGAAAGGTCGTAAACGAGCGAAGAGAAACTCTGATCAGTCCTCTATTGAGGTAAGTTGTATGGGTCACGATAGTTTCCTTATTCAAGAAGCTGCCAAGTTGCCATAATGTAATAATGATGTTAATTATTATTACATTAATAATTGCATTCATGTAGTTCATATCCATGCTTTATTATTTATGTATGTATTTATTTATTTATTTATCATTTAATTGTTGTTTTTTTTGTTTTTTTCTTAATTATCATTAATACTGCCCTTAATCCATAAACGTGTTATCGATAAAAATAGACGGTAACATAAATGATGACACTATGAGGGGGGGGGGAGGCAATTACAGCAAATTATAGGCGATTTCCAGGTTGAGAACCATAGATATGGGGTGCATAGAAGCGGAACCAATAAATTGGCAAAAAGATATTATTAATCCGAATACAGGAAAAAAAGGCTAAAACAGCACCTGGACATGGATGGCTGGTGCCTCTATAAATAAATCATTGATGGTCTGGTCTATCCATGCTTTACAGCATGCTCTACGGGCTTCACAGCTATTATGTAGGAGCGCAGAGCCTCATTCTCTGCCCCTGTCCGTCTGTTCCTCACTAGCTATTGCTGTCCATTGATTTGTATTCGCACCTTATCCTTCATTATTATAAACTTAGGTGTACTTCTTTCAGTTAACACCACCTTGTGTCAGTTTTCACAGTCAAAGAAGTTGATCCTTTTAAAAAAAGAAACTCTTCCTTCTCATAATTATTGATTCAGCCATCCTCATTTGATAAAAATTTGCAACCCACCAAAAAAAAAAAAAAAAGAAGTATAATATTAAGCTTTATAGACTATCAATTTGTGATTATTTTTCACTTTTGTTCAGCTACGGGTTTTTTTTGGTTGTGTTTTTTTAATCAGCATTTGTACTCCTTCTTGTTCTTCCTTCGCCAGCTGTTTGACAGTCAAGACTTAGACGAGGACCATGATGACTCTGTGGAACTGACGACGGAGGAAGTCCGGAGATTAGACCTGGTGTACGCACAGCTTTTACAGGTAGTTTCCCCAATTTTGTGTGTCATCGTGAATTTTCTTTGTGGGTTTGGTACGCGTACTTTATCTTGTTTTCTTTTTTTTTAAATTCTACATCATGTTAAGAGGGAGAGGGACTTGTTTGTAAAATCAAGCCTGATTTAAACTGAAGGAATGCTTTTTGATTTTACATACAAAGAGGTGTCTTTTCAAACACATAATCTGCTGCAAGTAAGTCAGTGACTCTGATACTGTTCCCATCATGTGCTTTTTTAAAGCAAAGTATTCTTTTTATCTTGAGGGCTCCAAATGTTTAATTGTTTTACATTTTCTCCCTAAATTCTATGGCCATTTTTTAGAATTTTACTTTAATACTTTTTCAAAAGAGTCTCTACTCTCTTTTTATATTCCTGCTCTTGTGCTGCCGGGAGGGAAGCATAAAGAATTGTGTGATTGAATTTTGGAGCTTACAAATGATATCTGATTGAAGTTGGTTTATCACTTGACTGAAAAATTGTAAAGTGGGAAAATGCATGCTTAATGGGAGAGATATATGAAAATGTAAAGATCAGAAAGTTTCTCATATATTGTGTCCGAAAATGTAGTGCAAGAGGTGCAGACAGAAGTTTTATTAATTCAGTGATATGTAACTACTGTTGATCAGCTAATTAGTATGGATGAAAAGTCACATATTTGATAGATCAACAAGGAAATCTAGTTCTTCAAAGCGAGGTTAAATTTCAAACGACAGGCTATGCTGTTTGAAAAATCCTGAATTTTGCCGTATATTGGTTTGAAAATAGGCCACTTTTCCGTCAAACTAAAACTGGGTGTAATATGCATTCAAAAACTGATGCCATTTTTGAAATCTGTGACCTTGAATTAGCGTAAAACAAGTATTAAGCCTAATGCTGCAAAATTTGTGTTGACGTCTGTTATTTTTTCTGATCTCTCCCCAGGACGTGTTGCTGATCTGTGAGAAGTTTTCACTACGCCAGTCTGAGTCCACCGCTACTCAGCTGTTGGCTGTCCTGGTGACCTTGACACGCATGGAACCAGAATCTGCTCCCGTGGAAATGGGCAACTGGTACTTACAAATTTTTTTTTCCATCGCTTCTTCTTGTCTTTGTTGGTGGTTGGTGGGCTCTTTGGTGTGGGTGTGGGTCCAGCAGCTGGAATTGTTCTGTTGTCACAAATGGTCATGTTTGCACTGTACATGTATTTGTCTACGTTTCTTTGTCCTGTGATGAGAGTGATGCGGGTGGCTAATTAGACCATGTTGGTGGTTGGCGGGTGCTTTGGTGTGGTTTGCTTCTTCTTTCCTATCAAACATATATCGTCTTTATCTCCCCTCCTTCTTATTTGTGTTTGTTACTCGCTTGTAACACCTCTAATCTTCGGCACTTATATGACCTTACTGTGTTGCGAGTGCCGCAAAACTCTTACTAAAACTTTGCTAAAACAAACAAACACGATTTTTTCAATTGTTCGCAGGGACAGTCCTCGGTGTGGTACGACCACGCTGGCGTACAAGGCCATGTCGTTGTTGTGCCAGCCGTTTCATGGCCACGTGTCTGCTCTGTCGACTGATGTAAGTCTTCTGTTGTTGTGTCAATGAGAGTGATGATTATTTCATGTTTTTGATTCTGTTACCAAAATCTGTATGTTCAAAATATTTGTGGGTGGTTGGCGGGTGCTCTGGTGTGGTTTGTTTCTTCATTCCTATCAAACGTCTGTCGTCTTTATCTCCCCTCCTTCTTTTTTGTGTTTGTTACTCTCTTGTAACACCTCTAATCTTCTGGCGCTTATATGACGTTATTGTGTTGCAAGTGCCGTAAAACTCTTACTAAAACTAAAACATCAAAATATTTTTCAATGAACTTTTCTTGTTTTGGTGGTCGCACACATATCCAGAAGAAACAGGCTTGGTGGGTGGTTGGCGGGTGCTCTGGTGTGGTTTGCTCCGGTGTGGTTTGCTCCTTCTTTCCTGTCAAACATCTATCGTCCTTATCTCCCCTCCTTCTTTTTTATGTTTGTTACTCTCCTGTAACACCTCTAATCTTCTGGCGCTTATATGACCTAATGCAGTTGCAAGCGCCGTGAAACCTCTACTAAAACAAAAAATAGGCTTGCAATTTCCTTCTTAGTGTGATGCTTGCAAATTGTGAACTTACTATAGTATACAGTTTACCTTTCAGCGTTTGTAAACAAATGTAAGTTTTGCTGTAAAAGAGATTCTGCATGGTTGAACATGTTTGGTGAATAGGAGGTCATTCCTTGTTGCACAAAAAAGTGTTAGAACTAAAGTTATTCGAATTTTGTTGTTGGTTTCTGAAATTGTCCTTATTTTTCCCATTATTTCATAATATTATTGATACAAGGTGCATTAGACAACATGAGTTGGTAGCTGGCAGGTGCTCTGGTCGGGTTTGCTCCTTCTCTCCTATCAATCGTCTTTATCTGTCCTCCTTTTTTTCTTTGCAAGTTGCTCTTTTATAATATCACGACTTAATTGTGTTGCAAGTGCCGTAAAATTCTTATTAAAATTAAGACATGGTCTTTATTTAAAATTTTGAGTTCTGGTGTGTGCGTTTCTCACAGGCATTGAAAAGTTCAGGATTTTGTTGGGTGGGAACCTGTTAGCATTTGTGTTCTCTTTCTCAGGTGACCAAATTGTTGCTAGGACACGTCCTGATGATTGAGGACGGCAAGCTGTTCCCTAACCTTGTGGTGTCCGTGCTGCGCATGAGGCAGCAAGCCCTGAACTTTGTCAAGTGAGTGACTGTGCAGTGGGGCTGGGAGGAATGACTGATGATCATGATGATATTAATGATAATAATAATAATAATATAATAATAATTATAATATAAATAAAATAAATTACACTTTTTATTTGTCCCGCAAGGGCACTTTGTTTTACAATGGCAAACATACATTTACATACATAAATACATAATTATAAATACGGACATACTTTAATACATGCATAAATACATACATAAACACACGATATTACACAAATACAAAACAGTTTACAAACATGCCACTGTGCAGCGCCCTGTATTTTGAGCTAGGGTTGCCGTGTCTTTCTCAAGGACACACCCCACTGACCACCTATCTGTTCTATATATTATATTTGTGAAAGTTTGTCACTTTGGTTGATTAAAACTTCTGAACCACTTACTTAACTTTCGAATTTGAAAATATTAAAGGTGTGGTTCAGAATCATTTAAAGGATGCACAGTTATATTAACTGGCTGCTTATCTCAATTAATGGTTGTGTGTCTTCAATCTTGTTTGCAGTCTCTATTCAGACTATATTTATGACTTGCCTACTTGGAAACTGTACTGTTTGTTGATTTCTCTTTTCTCCCCCTCCACCCCCCCACTCAGACACCTATTGTTAGAGATAGGGGAGAGGTACCTCACTACAGTAAAGACGCTGATTCAGCGAATTGCCTTCAGAGTGCCAGACAAGTCGGAGTACAGATCCTATGCTGCCCAGGTGGGTGTCTGCCTCCTTCTCTTCTATCAAATGTCTTGTCTGTCGTATTTATCTCTCCTCTTTCTTTTATTTCGCTACCTTAGAATTACAAAGTTCTGTCTACTCAGTCTCTCTCTCTCTCTCTCTCTCTCTCTCTCTCTCTCTCTCTCTCTCTCTCTCTCTCTCTCTCTCTCTCTCTCTCTCTCTCAACCATCCTCCCTCCTTCTCCCCTTCCCCCCCCCTCCCTCTCCCCTTCCCCCCCCCCTCTCCTTCCCTCTCCTTCCCTCTCTCTCCCTCCCTCTTCTTCTCTGTAATGTATGACTGACGTTATGAAATGTAAAATGAGAATGAACTATTTTGCGAATGTTGAAATAACGGTTCTTTAATATCACAATTATTTCCCCTCCTTGATACGTCACATTTTGTCTCTTTTTGAATTCGCATGAGATTTCAGTGCAAAATAAACAACAATAAAATCGATTCACCGGCACACAGGCAATAAAGCGGTTGTGTGTTTTCGTCTTCTTTTCAAGTATTAATCTCTTTATAATGTCAGGCCATATGCATCCGTCACACTCTCCCTCTCCCTCTTTCTCCTCTCCCCACTCTTTCTTCCCTCCCCCCTCCCCTCACCCAAAATGCTCCATTCATTCACCATTAACAGTGAACACACGATTACTCAAAAGCCTGGCCTTCTGGTTTCATGATTCTTCTCTTACCTTCTCTCAGTCTGTCTGCGACTTGCTGGAGTGTCTACCGGACGCAGACTACGCCTCCATGCTGCAGTTGCTCAAGCGATTGTCCAAGCACAAAAAGGTAGGAACCATTTTGCTTTCGGGTAAGCGCCGCCTTCTACTTTTAGAAACAGTTGCGAGCGCCGTAAATTAAAACCTCTACTTTAAAATTTAAAAAAAAAATTTGAATGAATGAAATGAATTTGTGAACTTGGAATGAATGTTGGTAGGTATGAAATCTGCAGTTTGTGAGGTCGTAATTAAAAATAGGCAGGTGTGACATTAATTTTAAAGATATGAGTAGAATTTGGTTGATATGAAGTTATTACATAAATTTGGAAGATGAGAAGGAATATATATGAGGAAACTATAATCTATAAGCATCTCAAATTTCCCCAATGATGAGCTTCTTCTCCCCCTTCTCCCCCCCCCCCCCCCCCCCCCCCCCCCCTAGGTATGTCAGAGAAGTTTTATCCTGGATGTGATGAGCCTCTTGCTAGATCTTCCAGAGAGGAGAATGTCAGGTAAGTCGTTGTGTGTCTTGAACAGTTCACAAACAGGCGTGTTGTGTTATTATTGAATTTACAGCTAAAAAAGTACAGTTGAAATTACCGTAGACGGCCTCCCATTGTAAGGAGAAAAAGTCTCACACTTAGACAGGTAGACATCTCTCACAGTGTCATTCATCATCATCATCCAGTGCCAGATCTGCGACAGACATCGGCGATCATGGTTCTCCATTCATTCCTTTGCTCCGATGCTCTAAAAAAAAAGTGTCATTATGATGTAAAAAAAAAAAACCCAGGGAGGAGAGGGAGAGGTGATAAGAAGTAGAGCACTTTGTACAGGTGATTGTCTTATAGTATACAGGTGGTCATAGGAGCGGGTTCGACGGTAATGTGAACGTTACACTGTATTGTGATGGTTACGGATTGCTTTTGATTTTGTTTTTGGATGAGTTTTTGGCACTGCTGGGCACAAGCAGATCAGTCTGAAAGCTGTTTCTTGGCCCAGCTGTAGAGTAGGGCTGGGCAATGAGTCGCTTTAGTAAAATCCGGATAATATGTCAGTGCACCTCTTCGGTAAGTACTATGTTATGAGCTAATTCTGCAAATGGGTTAGAACCACTTCGACAAATGGGTTAGCTTCACTTCAACAAATGGGTGCACCCACTTTGGCAAACGGGTCAGGAAAGAGAGTTAAGAGTCTGAATTCGGATAATGCACTTATTGAGGATTGTCTGGTTATCCGGATTTTGCCTACCTCTACTGTAGAGTAAAGAAGATAGGACAGAAAGAAGGATATAGGGGAGAGACAGTCCTCAAAATAAATAAGTACATTAATTAACAAAGGATTAATACTTTATAACCCCTCTACAAACATTTTGAGTGCAGGTGTTTGTTTCAAATGTACTCCTCCCATCACTGGAGAGTTTGCACCTCCAGCCTGTGTGCAGCGAACCTTTTTGTTACTTTCTTAGTGCAATGAATGGGTGGTTCTTTTTTTTTTCTTTTTTTTTTTGGGGGGGGGGGGGGGGCGTTCATTTAAATTGTTGTGTTCGACAATTGTATGTATTCTGTGTGTTATGTCACAGTAGGAAAACGGCTGGCTCTGATTTCTTTTGTGTGTGGTTGGCGGGTGCTCTGGTGTTGTTTGCTTCTTTTTTTCTTATCTGACATCTATCGTCTTTATCTCCCCTTCTTCTTTTTTGGGTTTGTTACTCTCTTGTAACACCTCTAATCTTCGGCACTTGTATGACCTTATTATGTTGCAAGTGCTGTAAAACACTTACTAAAACTGGAAAAAAACCTGATTTCTTTTACTGCTGGGCCGGGGGATTTTATGTGGTGTACAGCTGATGGTGACAGGAGAAGAGGCATTGTTATGTAATGGGCTATTTTGCTGATTTGACACGTGAAGCCATTACATTGGAATGGTAAATCTGGAAAACTCTCAAGCTGCATTTTTTTGAGTAGGCTACTTATGTCAGAAGTCGGTCCATGTGAACGTAGTAGTTTGCTTGTGCAATGTCATGGCTTCAATTAGAATTTTACACTCTTTTTCCAGCTGACGTACCTGCTGAAATGGCAGAATTTGCCTCTCACAAGAGCATGATATGCATTATGCTGAGTCGATGTTCTGACATAAATGCCAGGTGGGGTTTATTCTTTGAACGCTTTTGTCGTTAGAGATTGTTTTACAATAGTTTAAAAAGAGATTGTTTTACAATAGTTTAAAAAGAGATTGTTTTACAGGAGACTGTTTTACAATAGTTTAAAAAGAGATTGTTTTACAGTAGTTTAAAAAGAGATTGTTTTACAGTAGTTTAGAAAGAGATTGTTTAACAGTAGTTTAGAAAGAGATTGTTTTACAGTAGTTTAAAAAGAGATTGTTTTACAGTAGTTTAGAAAGAGATTGTTTAACAGTAGTTTAGAAAGAGATAGTTTTACAGTAGTTTAAAAAGAGATAGTTTTACAGTAGTTTAAGAAGAGATAGTTTTACAGTAGTTTAAAAAGAGATAGTTTTACAGTAGTTTAAGAAGAGATTGTTTTACAGTAGTTTAAGAAGAGATAGTTTTACAGTAGTTTAAAAAGAGATACTTTTACAGTAGTTTAAAAAGAGATTGTTTTACAGTAGTTTAAAAAGACATTGTTTTACAGTAGTTTAGAAAGAGATTGTTTTACAGTAGTTTAGAAAGAGATAGTTTTACAGTAGTTTAAAAAGAGATTGTTTTACAGTAGTTTAAAAAGAGATTGTTTTACAGTAGTTTAAGAAGAGATAGTTTTACAGTAGTTTAAAAAGAGATAGTTTTACAGTAGTTTAAAAAGAGATAGTTTTACAGTAGTTTAAAAAGAGATTGTTTTACAGTAGTTTAGAAAGAGATTGTTTAACAGTAGTTTAAAAAGAGATAGTTTTACAGTAGTTTAAGAAGAGATAGTTTTACAGTAGTTTAGAAAGAGATTGTTTTACAGTAGTTTAAAAAGAGATAGTTTTACAGTAGTTTAAAAAGAGATTGTTTTACAGTAGTTTAGAAAGAGATTGTTTTACAGTAGTTTAAAAAGAGATAGTTTTACAGTAACTTAAAAAATCGTTTAAGAAAGTTGGTGGGTTTTCTTTCCTTGTTACTTTGATATGTTGTTCTGTTTCGCTGTCTTCCTCATCATCAGAAAATTGGTGGCGTTGTTTCTTTGCTAATAGATTGTTCTGTTTCGCTTTCTTCCTCAGCATAAAAAATTGGTCGTGTTATTTCCTAGCTAATATGTTGTTAATCTTCACGTTTTTTCTCAAGATCCTTGCTAAAATGTTATCTTCAGTTTCTTCTTCAAGATCCTTTCTAAAATGTTATCTTCAGTTTCTTCCTCAAGATCCTTTCTAAAATGTTATCCTCAGTTTCTTCTTCAAGATCCTTGCTAAAATGTTATCTTCACGTTCTTTCTCAAGATCCTTGCTAAAATGTTATATTCAATTTCTTCCTCTAGATCCTTTCTAAAATGCTTTTTATTTTCACTTTCTTCCTCAACAGTCATGCTAAAATGTTTATCTTCACGTTATTCCCCTACCTCCTTACTAAAATATTTATTATCACTTTCCTCCTCTACATCCTTACTAAAATGTTTATCGTCACTTTCTTCTTCAATATCCGCGCTGAAATGTTGTTTATCTTCACTTCCTTCTTCAGCATCAGATCGAGAGCCCTGGCTGGGTTTTCTGCCTGCACCACCTCAAAGCACACAGACATCGTTCGCACTGTAAAGGAAGTCATCACACCGATCGCTGCCTCCAACAGACCGACGGCAAAGCAATTTGTACCAACTCCATTTCTTTCCATTAAAGGTGGCACCGGTAAGACTGATGGGATCCTGTTTTTGCACTGTTATGTGGTACTGGTATATAAGAGTACTTTTCACCACACCGGTGTCTGTGGTGTAGCAGTTAGGAACTTTGCTGCTGCGTGCAGGAGACTTCAGTTTGATTCCTGAGTTGGGTGAATTTTTCTCTTAATTTTTTGTGTCTTTCTGCTGGAATGTTGTATCCCTCTCAGCCTGGGTTGGCCCTGACAGGCAGGATTAGAAGCCTACCTCCTAAATGATAAAAACTGTGTGGATTGGGGTGTTAAAAATCTTCTTTTTTTTTTTCCCCTTTTCCCCACTGCCTTGCATCCAAAACTTATAAGGTGGTGTTATGGTTCAGCTCTTTACCATGCGCATACAGGATGTTAGTTCAACTCCCTCTGTAGTCTGTGTTGTCCTTGATGGTAAAATTCAAGAAGTTTGTTGGGTTGATTCGAGGCATTACAGTCACACCAAATTTATTACAAAAAATCTATGGTTGTTAGTATTTTTAAAATTATTATTATTATTATTATTATTAAGTTGTTTTTTGGGTTTTTTAAAATTATTGTGTTACAGAAGACTCCAACAATGCAGATGGTGCTGTTGGTGATGAAGGAGGTGAGCGTCCTCAGCAGGCTCCCGATGGCACCTCCTCTGAGCAACTGGCCAATGAAACAGAAGCGCAGAGTGCGCAAACAAGCGACAGGAACGACGACGTTGCGGCTGTGGCGCCCCCTGGTGGTGCGGACGACGGCACCCCCCAAGCCTGTGTTCTCAGGTCTTTCTGTAACATGGAGCTCACCCCCGGCTTCAATCCCTGTGAGTTTTTGGGTACACAGGCGTGTGCTTGTGCTATCATTTGTGTGGGAGATTTTGTGTGATCATATGTGTGGGAGGTTTGTGTGATCATTTGTGTGGGAGATTTGTGTCATCATATGTGTGGGAGATTTGTGTGATAATATGTGTGGGAGATTTGTGTGATCATGTGTGGGAGGTTTGTGTAATCATATGGTGGGAGGTTTGTGTGGTCATATGTGTGGGAGGTTTGTGTAATCATATGTGTGGGGGATTTTTGTGATCATATGTGTGGGAGGTTTGTGTGATCATATGGTGGGAGGTTTGTGTGGTCATATGTGTGGGAGGTTTGTGTCATCATATGTGTGATCATATGTGTGGGAGATTTTTGTGGAAGATTGACAGGTGTTGAGATGTGGTCTGTTCCTACTTCTTCCAGGCTGCCAAATGTCCAGATAGTCCCGCGTTCAGGCCACTTCTGAGTTATTATTTAAAGTAATTTCAAAAATTTGAGGAGAAAAAAATGATTCACAAGGAATTTTGAAGTCATTTGAATTATTGAATGGCATTTAGAACGAAATATTTGCCCAACCCTAGGCAGAGAGACCCAAAACTCTATGGGAGCCTGGAGGACCTGCTGTGGACAGCATCTTATCGCACTAGAGACAAGGATGTTCATTTAGAGATGAACGAGAAGAATAATTGAATGTAATAATAAATGCTGTCTTTTAGTAAACCATATATGACTAGATCTATAATACATGTTTATACTTTTGGAAAAGGACACGCAGCAAATAAAAAGTATGATTGGTGTAAGATTCAGAGAACTAGGTATTGTTTGTTTTAGAGTTTTGATCATTTTGTCTGTTCAAACCTGAAACTCCCATTAGACACATTTTAACAGAATGTCTATACTTCGTAGAAACCCGAAGGAAATATTTTAGATGCAAAAAATTGCAAGATCTGTTTTCAAAAAATGTAATATTATTTAGAAAGTTTTTTTAAATTAGTTTATTTACATTAAATTTTTTGTATTTTAACCTTTAAAAAGAGGTGTAGACCAGAATCGAGCTCTGCAGTGTACTGTTGTGAACAGAACCAACCATTCTCGCGCGCCCATATGACCTTATTCAGTTGCGAGCGCCGTAAAACTCTTACTAAAACAAACCTGAAACATTGGGACGTTCCCCAGATTTGCCTGATCCAGAGGGTGTCGTCTCCATGTTTCGACGACGCGCGCAGGATTCCAAAGTGGTGGTGAGAAAATTTGCCCTCCAAGCGTTGCAGCGGGTCATTCAGTTTGAAGTGCCAGATTATCGATCCGAGGTGAGTGAAATGTTTCAGAAAAATTTTGCGTCTGTCAGTTTATTTCTTGTGAATAGTCTGCTCGGGTTGTTTTTTTTTCTTTTTCATCACAACAGATGATGCTGTTTCTACCGTAGTATTGGTCTTTGCTTTGTGTCTGGTACTGATGGCACATGTGCATGTTTAAAAGCTGTGCACAAAAGCGATACTGGTCACAGAATTTTCAACCCACTGGGGCAGTGCCACTGACTGAAGTGTCTTTAGGCCATTCCCAAAGGGGGGACATTTCTTGTTCAAGCATAGTAGAATTGTAAATGGGCTGACTCATGTCACGCTCATAACTGTGCCTGATCTACAACAGGGAACTGCTGCTTTTTCTTTCCTGATCCTTACCATTGTCATTTTCCTCTACTTCTTTTGTATGTTTGTCACTCTCTTGTGACCTGCTATTTTGGGGTGCCTTGATAGTCGAAGCAGACCTTGTGCTGTTGAAGCTAGAGAGGTGAGCAGTCTAAGTCTGATTCCCTGTAAAGACTTCTCTGTTGACACCCACCCCTTGGCGCTCATATGTCCTTATGCAGTTGCGAGCCCCGTAAACGTGTAAACGACCACCTCCTCTTTTCCTCCGTGGGTGGTTGGCGGGTGCTCTGGTGTGGATTGCTTTTTCTTTCCTATGAAACGTCTATTGTCTTTATCTCCCCTCCTTTTTTGTGTTTGTTACTCTCTTGTAGTGGGTGGTTGGCGGGTGCTCTGGTGTGGTTTGCTTCTTCTTTGCTATCAAACATCTATCGACTTTCTCTCACCTCCTTCTTTTTTGTGTTTGTTACTCTCTTGTAACACCACTAATCTTCGGCACTTATATGACCTAATTGTGTTGCAAGTGCCGTAAAGCGCTTACTTACTCATAATGTACCCAAAAAAAACCCTGGCCGTATTTGTGTTGATTTGTTTCTTTCCTCAAACTCGAACCCAGGACCTGGACGTGTTGCGGTCACGCTGCCGAGACCCGGCCCTCTCTGTGAGGAAGCAGGCGGTGCAATGTCTGGCAGAGCTGCTGGAGGCTTTCCCGACGGACGCCAATTTCCAGAAGTAGGTTGTTCCTTGTTTGTGTATAAGTACCTGCTAGGAATAGGGGGTCTCGTATGCATTAACATCTCGAGTTCTTGTGCACAGTAGAATTGTAATTGTAAATAGGATGATTCGTCAATGTCACGCTCATAACTGTGCCTGAACTGCAACAGGGAACTGCTGCTTTTTCTTTCCTAATCCTTACTATCGTCATTTTTCCTCTTCTTTTGTATGTTTGTCACACTCTTGTGATCAGCTATTTCTGGGGTGCCTTGATAGTCGAAGCAGGCTTTATGCTTTTCCTTATTGCTAGAGAGGTGAGCAGAGTAAGTCTGATTCCCTGTAAGGACTTCTCTGTTGACATCCACCCCTTGGCGCTCATATGACCTTATGCAGTTGCGAGCGCCGTAAAAACTCTACTAAAACAAAGAGCCTGTGTGTGTTCTTAGAAGTATAGAGCGGGCAGCAAAAGTGTTAATCGTGGGTCGCTGGCGGGTGCTCTTGTGTGGTTTGCTTCTTCTTTTCTATCAAACATCTATCGTCTTTATCTCCCCCTCCTTATTTTTTGTGTTTGTTACTCTCTTGTAACACCTCTAATCTTCGGCACTTACATGACCTTATTGTGTTGCAAGTGCCGTAAAACCTCAACTAAAACTAAAAGTGTTTATTGATATTTCCCCTTCCACCAGAGCCTGGGTGTTTGGCCTCATGCCACAAGTGATGGACAAAGAGACGTCTGTTCAGGAGAAGTGCTTTGATGTGCTGGAGGAGACAATCCTACAGAAGATTCAGACACGAAATAGGTGAGCGGAATTGCGGTACTTGACACTTTGCCGCCTTCTCTCACCGATTGGCGATGTTTACCACCCAGTTTCTTTGGATTTTCCCCAAAATATGATGGTGGGTGGTTGGCGGGTACTCTGGTGTGGTTTGCTTCTTCTTTTCTATCAAACATCTATTGTCCTTATCTCCCCTTTTTCTTTTTTATGTTTGTTACTCTCTTGTAACACCTCAAATCTTCTGGCGCTCATGTGACCTTATGCAGTTGCGAGCGCCGTGAAACCTCTACTAAAACTAAACTAAAATATGATGGCAAAGGGTTAAAACTTAGGTTTGCCGGGTTTTGATGATGATGATGATGATGACTTGTGTGGTTGGTAGTTCAATTGGGTTGTTAATGGGTTGGCGTTTCTTTGACATGATGCGCTAATGACATAAGTAGCTGTTGAGCACAGTTGTCTCTCTTTTGGTGGAAATAAATAACGGAGGCTGCCCACTGAGACGTGGTAACTTTTAACACCATTTTTTTCCCCCACTTGTCCTGTACCTGTCTGGTCCTTAATTTGCCTTGGGGCTATTTTCGATGATATCTATACATATTATATTTGTGATAGTTCCTCACATTGGCCGCTTAAAACTTCCCAACCACTTAACTTTCGAATTTGACAAAAATTAACGGTGGTTCAGAATCATTTAAAGGGTGCACAGTTTTATTGAGGAGCCTAAAATCACTGTAGTTTAATATTCAGTTTTTCAATAGCTCCGTTTAGATCTAATCCTGGGGAAAGTCCGTCTTCTAAGACGCCTTGGTAAACCAGCGAGATTTCTGTTCACTAGCCGTGCGCACTGATGAAAGCAGAATAGAGAATCAATTGATATATCTCTTTATCTAGACCTTCTAATTTTTTGCATCTGGCAAAAAATTTTCCTCCATTCCAGTAGAGTGTAAATATAGTAGAACAATGGCTTTCAGTTGATGTTAATGCAGCGATCATTCCTTTCATCGAAAGGGGTCCAGCTAGTTTTCCATATTTTTGACTTTCTCTTCTCTCTCTGTGTGTCTTGTTTCCTTCACGTTTATCTGTAACCACAAGGTGTTGGTAATGTATTGTATAATTTGGAATTTTTCATCGACTGGAAAGATGAATCTGCAAGCAAAACTTTCCCTTTTTTATTGTTTATCAGGAGTTCTGATGCTGCTGTTGAATGGGCTCTGCTGAACATCATTTCAAAAGAAGGAGGTGAAGCATTAAGGTAAGACTGGCAAATATTTCCAGGGACATTAAATGGTGACCTGTGCAAACTATGATTAAATATAATTATAGTTTTAAAAAGTTGTCCCAATGTAGCAATAGGATTAACACATTTGAATACCAGTTTTGAGTAATATGTTAAAGAAATATAATGTTCAGTTTGTTTAGTTATACAATTTGTTGCTTTATTTTATTTTTTTATTTTTATTTTTTTTGCATTATTTGACAATTTCATTGTTAGTATAATTGTTGGATTTTAATGTGCAATAGCCATTCATTTAAGATATTAAAGATGGCGATATAGTGGGGGTTTTATTTGTTGTTGCATGTCCCCTTTGATGGAATGTTTGCAAATAATTTTCTAACCCTATTTATTTCACTTTAGCCTCTCTTTTCCTCAAAGGGGATGATGTACAGTGTTGCAGCATGTTCACGTCATGTTGATTCTTTACTTAGTACATAGTACTAATCTGCAACTTTGAACTTTTGAGGAAGATGGGATAAAATACCTTTGCCAAGGCTAATACAATGTCCTTCATAAGGAGCCGGAAACTTTTTAGTTTTAGTGAGGTTTTACGGTCATATGAGCGCCAGGCCTGAAACAGAACTTTCAACTTTCACCTTTTTTCTAATAAAGACCAGGTTCAGAAATCATTAGCTTTCTCTGCTGGGGTTGGGGGTTTTTTCAGACGCCATCTCCAGAAAGCTTGTCAACACTGGGCCAGATTGAAAAAGTTCAAACAGTCCATGGTGTCTGCGCTGGAAAGCCACGTGGGTGGCCCAAATGATCAGGTATGTTATGTTATTTATGACACCTGAGCCAAGAAATGTGAGGTGTGCTGACAAAATGAGTTACTTCTCGGATTTCTGCTTAATGGAAATTGATACATCAACTTTGTAGGTGAAGTTGGTACAGTTTGTTAGTATGGAATACTAAAAGACATGTTAGACTTAAAGAAAATAGCGTCAGTTATCTATTTATCTATTAATCTGACCCCAGTGTCGATTTTTGGTCGATATCTCCATTCTTGGATTGCGATAAATCATTTTATCACCTCACAAATAGATATCAAACTATGATTACTGATGTCTGTTTTGAATATGGCGCTTTATGGTAATAATAATAACGATGATGACAATTTCAGAGACATATCTGAAAGTATCACACCATTTTCTCCTTTCTTTCAATCTCTCTAATCATTTGTGAGGCAGGCTCTCGTCAATTTTTGGGCATGTAGAGTTATTGGTATCATCTTAAAGCTTGTTCACTTGTCTTTATTTGGATGAAAAAAATATCCATTTATCTTGAGTACAAGTCGAGATATTTGCGAAAGAAGGAGGTGGGGGTCACTTGTTTTCAGAGGTAAAATTAGTGAGAAAATGGCCGCCAAAGATTAGTTATTTCCTTAGCTTAAGAGTCCGTGGTAACTGAACATTTACATTTTTGTGCCTTTAATCCATGTTTTTCAGTAAAATCCACACAAAAACGTTCTCTTTAAATGGCGTGAACGGTGTTGAATCAAAAATAAAAATTTTATTAAAATTCCCAAACCTGCGGGAAAATGT
>NW_004798201.1:20767-58187 GCF_000002075.1 Aplysia californica | reverse complement strand
TTTTAGCTTTTGGTTGCTATGATCATCATATATAATTCTTTTCTAGAGATGCTAGTGGGTGGTTGGCGGGTGCTGTGGTGTGGTTTGCTCCTTCTTTCTTATAAAACATCTATCGTCCTGATCTCTCCTCCTTCTTTTTTGTGTTTGTAACTCCCTTTTAACACCTCTAATCTTCTGCACTTATATGACCTTATTGTGTTGCTAGTGCTGTAAAACACTTTTTTTTTAAAAAGTATTTTAAAGATGCCAGTAGCTGATGGTCCCTGTGGTGTGGTTTTCTTCTTTATCTTTACAATT
This sequence comes from Aplysia californica, assembly GCF_000002075.1. Taxonomy (NCBI): domain Eukaryota; kingdom Metazoa; phylum Mollusca; class Gastropoda; order Aplysiida; family Aplysiidae; genus Aplysia; species Aplysia californica. The sequence continues at coordinate 57,890 of NW_004798201.1, read as the reverse complement.
TTATGACTGTCTCTGTCTGCTTGTGATTGAGTGTTGTCATTTTTACATTGACTCCCCTTAAACTACAGCTCGCGGGTGGTTGGTGGGTGCTCTGGTGTGGTTTGCTCCTTCTCTTCTATCAAACATCTATCGTCTTTATCTCCCCTCCTTTTTTGTGTTTGTTACTCTCTTGTAACACCTCAAAGCTTCAGCACTTATATGACCCTATTGTGTTGCAAGTGCCGTAAAACTCTTACAAAAACTAAAACCACAGCTCAATAGCTGTGGCAACTTTCTGTAGACATTGGTATTGTGCATGTTATTTTGTATATTTTCGCCTACACATCAGGCTGCTTGGATGCTGCTTGCTGAGATGTCAAAGGTGAACGTCAAAATGGATCATGATTTCATTGTGGAGCACTGGAAGACTGTGGACTCCCTCACAGAAGGTCGGCCTTTGAAGATTTGAACATTATATATGAAGAGCACAGGGGAAAAACGACGGTAGTCACAAACTGGAAATTGTAAGGGAGGGTGCCAATTTAAAAGCTTATGGACTCTTAACTTCATATTTGTTTGACTGCTGGTTTATTGTTAAGTGTTGTTGAATTGTAAATCTAACACCATTAACCAACCAACAGATGAACAGAAGTACAGTTATGAGTCAACAAGCATTCAAAATTGGTACCCTCATGATTTTCAGTTTGTGACTACCGTCGTTTTCACCCCTGTAGTCTATATATATATATATACATTTAGGATGCACATGGCGAAACAGGCATCTAAGGAACAGATTCTTAGGTCCAAAATTTGTTCTTATACATGTATATTTTCTGTATTTAAAAAAAGTTTATAACGATATTCATATGTAACGAAAAGATAAGACTCCTGCGTCATACTGATTTTGCTATGTGTGTGTGCTAGACTGTACGTACAAAAACATATGTTTGGAAAAAGTTGACATAATCATGAACTAATTCTTCTTAAATAATGAACAAGCAAAGTCTCATCCTGTATGGCGCTCATATGACGTTGTGCAATTGCGAGGGCCGTAAAACCTCTACTAAAACGAACGCTCATCCTGTCTCATGTCTTTGTAGTGTGATTGAAAGGAGCTCTGGTCTGGCATGCCATTTCCACATCTCTTCTGTGGGTGGTTGGCGGGTGCTCTGGTGTGGTTTGCTTCTTCTTTCCTATCAAACATCTATCGTCCTTATCTCTCCCCTCCTTCTTTTTTTATGTTTGTTACTTTCTTGTAACACCTCTAATTTCCGGCACTTATATGACCTTATTGTGTTGCTAGTGCCGTAAAACTCTTACTAAAACTTTTTTTTTTTTTAAACCCATCTCTTCTGATGTCATGTGTTACTGTTATCCCTATCTGTTTCGGTAAAATCTGTTTAAGTTTTAAATTTTCTGTAATTTATGTACATTCATGCAATGTGTAAATTCTTAAGATTTGGTGGGTTTTTCTTTTTTTCTTTCTTTCTTTCTTTCTTTCTTTCTTTTTTTTTTTTTTGTTTGTTGTTGTTGTTGTTGTTGTTTTAATTCCGTTTTTATGTTTGTCTATTTGATGTAATTTATATCTTTACATTTTTTACATTGCAAGGTTTAAAAAAAAAAAAAGTAATTTCACTTAAATTTGTATTATGTTGTCGTGGTCTAGTTAGTCTGTGTCTTGCACTGTGTTTCGGAGTGAATATCACAAAAAGATGATGATTTTTAAGATTTCTTACTTCAGTCTCCTCATCTCTTTCTGGTAAAATCTGTACTTCTTATTCTTCTCGATCGCATCACACTTGAAGTCTGGTATCTGTCATAAATTGGGCCGTCCTGCTCAGTTCATCTGGCGGCCCGTATAGCTTCTCTTGCAGCGTCAGTGAGGTTGGCCACGTTTCCTGTCTCAGGGCCCTGTGTGTCTTGCAGTGCTGAAGAATCTGTACAAGTTTTAATACTTTCTGTATATATTGTAGAAATTCTTGTAATGTAAGTTCTTAAGATTTGCATTATTTTTTTTTTTTAATTCCCTTTTTATATTTGTCTATTTAATGTAATTTTTATGGGTTTTAAAATTTCTTAATTGAGTTTCTTCGTCACGTCGTGTCTCCCAACAGCTGATGCGTCCTGCGACAAGTGGACCGATGTGCTGTGTGTTCTGAGCAGCTGTGCCAAGTCCATGCCCTCAAAGGCCATCACGGGCTTGCTAGGTGAAACTGCTTTCTGGGATTGTAGACTTTACCTTCCGCAGTAGTAGCTCTTTCCCTCCCCTCCCCCGCCTAATCCTTTCAAAATGAAATGACTTAGCGGGCTGCTAAGTCACGCTAACTAAAAGTAACAGAATCGGGCGAAAAGTGATGCCGTGCGTAAAACACTTAACAAAAACAAACCAAAAAAAACCAATCAGGAAACGACAAATGCAGTTTTTGGGACACATAAATAGACATAAGGGTCTTGAACATCTAGCTCTCACTGGCAAAATTGAGGACAAGCGAGGCAGGGGAAGGCCCAGAACAACATACTTGGGTAACCTAAACGAATGGGTAACAGGGAAACGTAGCTTTTTTGAGAGCATCCGAGCAAAGGAATGAATGGAGAACCATCATCGCCAATGTCTGTCGCAGATCTGGCACTGGATAATGGTGATGATCATTCTTTGTTGTAAAAAAAAAACAATCGCATAATTTCACATTTTTGGGCTCAGTTTGCATAATTTCAAAATTTTTCTTGCATAAAACGACGGGAACAGACTCACATGAACTGGTAAAACGTTTTCACAACTATACTGGAGCAAACCTTTTGCTCTGTGAAACTGCAGAGCTGGAAATTCTTGAGGCTGGTTGTGAAAGCACAGTTTTACCATGCGGTGTTTGAAATTTTTACGGAGCCTCCAGTGTGTGATAAAGACATGAACAGTAGTACTGATTTGCGAGATAAATCCGTAAACCCGGATGTATAAAACAGTACGAATGATGTAATGTATTTATTTTATTTTTCATCTTTGTACATATCCTATGGCATTTGTATAAAAATAGTCTTGGTTCAAGATTTATTAGACAATATGATTGGTGAATTTTGAGTCTTTGTGCGCACGTTTTTATGGGGGTCTGAAAAGTTCAGGATTTTTTTTTTTTGCATAGTCAGTTGGCATGAACATTTGTTTAACAGCTACCCAGTTGTTTGAATTGAAAACCTACTATCTGATAAAATCAAACATTGTCACAAACTGTAAAAAAAGATATCTACATGCACTGGTCAAAGCGTTTCTGAGATCAGTAGTGTTTGTATATATTAATTGAACGTCGCGATATCAGTCCCAGACTAAGATAGACGGATGTGTACATTTTCGCTTAAACCAAATCCTATTTTTTAAAAATTGATTTCCCCTAGATTTACGTATACTTGGTTTTCGATTCGAAAGGCTGAACTGCTATCTTAAGTCAGAGAAATTCATGGACAGGTTATGATTTTGTGTTTTCAGATGACCTGAAGAATCGACTCCACCAGTTTTCGTACCCATTTGCTCTGATTGCCAGAATGGTCATCACGGTGTCCCAGGTAAGTCAGCCATACTTCCTGGATTTTCTACCGCTGTCCGGGATTCGGCGACTGGGAATTTGAGATCCTTATCACACATACACTGTGCCGAAAAAAACCCATTCCCACTTGATATAATTTTTGTTTGTTATGTATATTTTTGTTGTTATAACGCTGGACTCCCTGATTGGGTTTTGAAAAAGTTGGTACGCCTGCTGTTCTCTTTCTCCTGCATGTGGATGGTTGGCGGATGCTCTGGTGTGGTTTGCTCCTTCTTTCCTATAAAAAATCTTTCACTTTATCTCCCTCCCCTCCCCCCCCCCCCCCCCCCCCCCCCCCCTCTTTTTTTTGTGTTTGTTTTGTTTGTTACTCTCTTGCAACACCTCTAGTCTTCGGCATTTATATGACCTTATTGTGTTGCAAGGGCCGCGAAACACTTACGAAAACAAAAACGAATTTTTAATATTTTTTTTTTCTGGAAGGTCCTTTTTCTCCTTGTTCCTATCCGGTCAATATTGTTTGGGTAGCGATATTTCGACGGCAGACGGCATGCCATCTGAAAATCATAGTTGATATTTCCACGGCATGCTGTCTGAACATCGGAAGTGATACCTATAACACGGTATGACGCCTTGAGTCTAAAGGTCGGAATTGATATTTCGACGGCATAAGCTCTGCTTGAAGTGTATCAATGCTAAAATTGTGTTTGTTTTCCAGGCGAGGAGTTGGGTGATCATACCTACCCGACCCGACCCGATCCCATCTGCAAATGGACACCCCAACTGTTGGAAAAAAAACAGTCTTCTCTCCATTTTGCTAGCCCAAAATAAATTGTGCATCTCTCACTCTCGTTACAATCACACAAAACATTTCATCATTGTCCATAATGCACAAAATGATAGCAAAGGATAAACATTGTTAACTAAACATACAGGTATTTTAAATTGTATCTATAATTATTCGTTACTTATGGAAAAGAGATTATAATAATAGGCTTAATTATAAATGGGCCGGATGTTCTGATTTCCTGAATTTATGTGCTGTGGAATTATCATTTCCGATTTTTCGACGGCCTGCCGTATAAATATCCACTTCCATATTGTTTACAAGGTTCAATTATAAACTGTGCCAATGTCACTTGGGTAGTCCCCAGCAAAGAGGATGTCGTTTATTCTCCTCTTTGTCAACTTTTGTTCTTCACTGACTTTTAAAAAAAGTTTAATGAGGGTGATTGGCGGGTGCTCTGGTGTGGTTTGCTTCTTCTTTCCTGTCAAACATCTGTCTTCCTTATCTCTCTCTCCTCCTTCTTTTTTGTGTTTGTTACTCTCTTGTAACACGTCTATTCTTCGGCACTTATATGACCTTATTGTGTTGCAAGTGCCATAAAACTCTTACTAAAACTAAAACTAAAACTGACTTTTTAGAAATGTTTCATCTTTCCCACATGTTGCGCTCTTGTCCCCCCCCCCTCCCTCCCGCGATCTCTCTCAGCTGCACAACTGCCTGGACAGTGAGGCATCCCAGCGTCAGAAGCAAGCCTGGGGCGCTCAGCTCATGTCTGAGTGTGACTCCTACATGTCCAGTGTCATCCTCAACGCAGACAGCACACAGGGTACTACATTTCTGCCAACCTACTCAATTAGCTGCTGCCTACCTGCCTACTTACCTACCTTTCTTCCTTTCTTCCTTCCTTCCTCCCTCCCTTCTTTCCTTCGTCCTACATGTCCAGTGTCATCCTCAACACAGACAGCAGTCAGGGTAACACATTTCTACCAACCTCCTTCCTTCCTTCCTCCCTCCCTTCCTTCCTTCCTTCCTTCCTTCCTTCCTCCCTCCCTTCTTTCCTTCGTCCTACATGTCCAGTGTCATCCTCAACACAGACAGTAGTCAGGGTAACACATTTCTACCAACCTACTTCCTTCCTTCCTTCCTTCCTTCCTCCCTCCCTCCCTCCCTTCCTTCCTTCCTTCCTTCCTCCCTCCCTTCCTTCCTTCCTTCCTTCCTTTTAGCCCCTTTCCTGGCAGTTTGTCTGCCTATTCTCGTCAATTTTTGGGCATGTAGAGTTATTAGTATCATCTTAAAGCTTGTTCTCTTGTCTTTATTTGGAGGAAGCAATATCCATTTATCTTGAGTACAAGTCGAGATATTTGCGAATGAAGGAGGTGGAGGTCACCTGTTTTCAGAGGTCAAATTAGTGAGAAAATGGTCACCAAAGATTAGTTATTTCCTTAGCTTAAGAGTCCGTGGTAACTTAAAATTTACATTTTTTGTGCCTTTAATCAACGTTTTTCAGAAAAATCCACACGGGGGGGGGGAAGCACTATGGGGAAACACGGCGTCCTTATTGGGAGTTTAACACGATAAAGAAAGGAGAAATTTTGTTTTACTCTTTATTTAATTGTTCAGCTTTTCATACTCTTTTGTGTGGTTGGTTGGAAGACGCTCTTGTGTGACCCACTCTTTTATTATTTTTTTTCTTCTTATGTTCCTATTTTCCTGGCTTGTTCCTAATGAAATGTGACTTATGTGGATGAGGAGCACAATGAAATGTGACTGTTATGTGGATGAGGAGCACAATGAAATGTGACTGTTATGTGGTTGAGGAGAACAATTAAATGTGACTGTTATGTGGATGAGGAGCACAATGAAATGTGACTGTTATCTTGCTGGTATGCTTTAAATTTAAATCAACAAATTAGCATCAGCAACAACAGGACCATTTTTGTGCTATACTTTTGATTTTTACCCCTTTTTTTTTTTTTCTCTTGTTTGAATCTGTATGACTTTTCCATAACCCAAACGGCCGCTGGATCGGAAAAGTAAAAGTAAAGTATTACTTTTCCTAGATTTTTTTCCTCCTTTTTGATTATAGTTATTGTCAAGAGTTCTGAAATCTTTTGTAACAAATTCTTGTAGAATCATTCTGTTAATTAATAGTGACTGCATTCTTGCACAACATCTTGAGCTGTTTTAAACGGAATAATTAATTTCGTTACTGTGCACCGAATAAAATACAAGTCTCCCCTCTATCTCATTTGGGAATTACGAGAGTATGCTTTTTGTTCAGGAATTCTCTTAACTCTGTCAAGTTGCCTGCTTGACTTTTTCATTTTGTCTTCTCGTTCTAGATCAGTTTGTGGATGAGGAGCAGCTGATTCGCTACATGTTCACGCTGGGAGAGGTGTGTCAGATGTGTCCCACCAGGATGCCGCGGCGGGCCGCTCTCCTCATCCAGTCCGTCATAGCCGCTCCCTGCATCTCCGACTTGGGTAAGATGTTCATAAGGATAATCAAATAGTGGGGATCAAGTGGTACGATCGAGTCACAAATGCTCTACTGTGGGAAAGAGCAACCCAAAAGGCCAGTAAAGGAAGACATAAAAGTGAAGAAATGGAAATGGATTGGACACACCCTGAGGAGACCCCCGACAAACATCATCAGACAGGCTTTGACGTGGAATCCACAAGGAAAACGTAAGAAAGGAAGACCAAAGATGACATGGAGGAGAGCGGTAGAAGCAGAAATGGAAAAGGCGGGGACATCATGGAAACAGCTAGAAAAGGATGCACAGGACAGGCTTCAGCTATAGTAATGTTGTTGATGGCCTCTGCTCCACTGGGAGTTAAAAAGGGCTAGAAAGAGAGAGAATAATAATCGAGGTTCCCACTCAACTGGGGGAAAAAAACGGGAACTTCATTTTTAGAATTCATGGTCAGGAAAACCATGAAAATGAATGAAAACGAAAATATACAGGAGAAAGCAGGGAAACCAAAGGGCTGCCCATCATTATGAATTTGGCGGGATCGCGACTTTGTTCAATTACAATTTTCTTACGACCCCTGTCTTTGACACCCCAGGACAAGGGATTCTCCATGGAATTTCTCTTGCATTTCTCTGTGGTCTAATTAGCTGCGATTACCTCTTCATTTCTTCTTCCTACCTCTGTCATCTTTAAAAAAACATGGCCATGTCACAAATTTATCTTGCATTTCTCTTCATTTCTTCTTCCTAGCTCTGTCATCTTAAAAAAACAACAAGATCACTTTGAAAATGGTTACAAAATCTATGAGGCGCCCGTGAAATAACCCTAGAAATTTTTTCTTCTTGATGAGTGGGAACCCTGCATAGTTAAAGATCGCTGCTATAGAGCCCACTCCCTGACGGCTCCAGGTGGTTCACAATAATACGGTATACGGGTTAGGCGTTTCACCATCACATGTAAGACTCAAGTTCGATTCCCTTCTTGTGATTTGCATTTATAGTAGACACTGTCAGCATCTCGTTGCCCAGGTAGTAAATATGATATTTTTTATTTAATTTATTTAATTTTTTTGGTACCACGTCTCGAATTGGTGCTGGATATTTATAAGCTACCTTCAAAATATGTCATCATGGTAGTAATTATAAGTAAGTGTTACGCTTCCAGAAAAAAAAAAAAAAACAACATCATCATCATCATCATCATCAATGCCTTTCACCCCTGGCAGGGTATAGGCCACATACAAGCTCCTTCCATTTATCTCTGTCCTGAGCCATCCTTCCAAGCTCCTTCCAAGTGAGCTTCATCTCTCTCATGTCCCTTTCCACGCATCTCCTCCATGTTTCCCGTGGCCTACCCCTGCCTCGTGCTCCTTATGGGTTCCACTGCAGTGACTGTCAACAGGAAACAGGAAATTTGATTGGTGGAAATAAATGTTGACGATGATACACGTGAGACCTAATTCCGATGACTTTGCTGCCTCCATATTTCTCCAAAATATTCCAAATCATGGTTCCGTAATATTTACTTTTGCAGGAAACAGCGGCGATCGTGTAACTCTCACGCAGGCGTCAGACGGAAGCGACAACAACAACCACACAAACGAATCCGACTCCCAGGAGAACTCTTCTGGCTCGCGCGCCGGCCAATCTGGGGACAAAGGGACTGCGGAGAATGTTTCCAACAGCCAGCAGCAGCACTCGCAAGAGGAGCTCTCGTCACAGAGGAGTAGCCAGTTCTCGCAGCCGTTGTCGCAGTTCCGGGGCTCAAAGATGTCCAACAAATTGAGGTCGCATGCGTTTATTACCTTAGGTAAGCTGTTTCAGTATTCCTTGTCAGGAATCTTTTAAAATAATTTTTTTACCCTATCTATACGCCCTGGGGTCATTTTGTACCCCCGGGGTTGTATTCTTCACTTTTTATAATACTTGTAGTACGAAGATCTCTTTGAAACTTTCAGTATTTCTCAAAAAATCATTTTGACAGATTGCTTTGAAAAAGCATACGAATCGGATTAATGAGTAAATTTCCTCCTTGGAAAGTGGTGGCACAGAGTTCCCCACATCGTATGGATACGATGGTAAAACATGACGTACGGATAGGGTTAAGCATAGTGGTGGATGGTTGACGGTTGCTCTGGTGTGGTTTGCTCCTGTTTTCCCAACAGACATCTATTGACTCTATCTCTCCTACTTTTCTTTGTACGTTACTCTCTAGTAGCACCTCTAATCTTCGGCACTCATATGACCTAATTGTGTTGCAAGTGCCGTAAAACTCTTACTAAAACTAAAACTCTCTCCTACTTCTTTGCTTTGTATGTTACTCGTTGGTAATACCTCTTATCTTCAGCTCTTATATGACCTTATTGTGTTGCAAGTGCCATAAAACTCTTACTAAAGCTTTAAAAAAAGTCGTACCTAAACTAAGAATAGTGTTTTTGTGTGTGCGTTGAAGGCAAACTGTGTCTGGTGGATGAGAGCCTGGCCAAGAAAACGATCGCCGCTCTCGCCCGCGAGCTGGAGGAGGCAGAATTCCCGGCCATCCGAAACAACGTGGTCATCGTCATGAGCACCTTGACCATCCGGTGAGTGGAACGTCCACATAATATGCTCACTTATATGAGTGTTCTCACATGCAGATATGCACACACACATAACATGTGAGTGTTCTCAGATGCAAATATGCACACACACATAACATATATGAGTGTTCTCACGTGCAGATATGCACACACACATAACATTTATGAGTGTTCTCACGTGCAGATATGCACACACACATCCTATATGAGTGTTCTCACGTACAGATATGCACACACACATCCTATATGAGTGTTCTCTCAGGCATGCATACACGCACACACGCACACTCTTGTTCTTGTTTCAGGAAGCAACATCCCTGCACTCTGGACATGTCCATTGATGCTCCGTTGCTCTCTCCAAAATGTTGCCGAGGGTCCTTCTACGCACACACACACACATACACACACACACACCTGAGTGCTCTCACAAACACTCTCGCACATGTATATTTGAGGACATGCTCTGAGTAGATGATCTGCAGACATACACATACACACACACAAACACAGTCACACATACACACACACACAAACAAACACATACACACTAACACGCATACACACACACACACTCTGAGAAGTTACTAGTAAACTAATTCAAGTGCATCCTACTGACATGTTTGTTTTTTAGAATAATTATTTTCTTGGATTTGTCATTGCTCACACACACACACAAACACATACACACTAACACGCATACACACACACACCCTGAGAAGTTACTAGTAAACTAATTCAAGTGCATCCTACAAACACGTTTGTTTTAGAATCATTATTTTCTGGGATTTGTCATTGCTCACACACACACACACACACACACACACACACTGAGAAGTTACTAGTAAACTAATTCAAGTGCATCCTACTGACACGTTTGTTTTTTAGATTCATTATTTTCTTGGATTTGTCATTGGTTTGAAACACTCGTCGACAGATACACGACCTTGGTGGATCGCTACATGACCAACATTGCTGCCTGTTTGAAGGATCCGTCTCCGCTGGTGCGAAAGAACACCCTCATTGTCCTTACCAGACTTCTGCAGGTAGGAGAGAGACATACTGACCATGACAGCGACAAATTGTGGAGAAAGTAAGGTTTGACACTCACACCATACAGGCATACACACACGCACACACACGCGCCCGCGAGCGTGCGTGCACGCAGGCAGGCCCACATGACGTTATATCTCACAAGTATCTACCAGTCTAAAAATTGCCAGAAGAGTATTGAAAGAGAAAAAAAGTGTGTAAGTGAGATTGCCTTGCTCAAGGGCTCATGTCACCCTTTGGATGTTTTCAAGTGTTTCCAAAACAGTGTGCATTAGTATTCCGTGATATGATTTATAATAAACCCACTCTAAACAGATTTACATAGCCATTTTTATGTGTTTGATTTTTTGGTCTAGTTTAAGCTGTCTATGAACAGGTGAGGTGACCTTATTTAAATCTTATCAATGGAGAAGATATACGCTATGTGGTTTCCGTTTTTATTGAATTCGATTCATGTGGCTTGTATTATCGTTTTATCATTATCATAATACTTGTAAAGTGCGCAAAGAATGTTGTAGAGTGTGGATATGTACTGTATAAATGTAGGTATTATTTATTTATTATCGTGTAAACTCATAATTGTTGTAATTGGCTTTCTTTTCAGGAGGAGTATGTTAAGTGGAAAGGGGTTCTCTTTTTCCGCTACATCGCCACCCTTTTGGATGATTCTGAAGAAGTCAGGAATTTAGGTATGTTGCTCATGGTCATTTGTGCTTTTATGGGTGGTTAGTGGGTGTTCTGATATTGTTTGCTTCCTCTACTTTCTCTCATTGTTGGTTTTATCCTGATCTATTGCTGGTAAAAAAAAAACCATGATATCTTGACTCGTTGTCTTCACTTGGGGACCACTGTCCCAATAATTGAAAGTTTGTCAAGATTGCAAAAAGCCGTTTACCTAATAGAGTGAATATTTTAGCCCTTCGTCATTCTCTCTCGTTGAAGGCTCCTCCAGCTCGATGATTTGTGTAGTCTAAGACATGCTACTATGGGTGATTTTGGGGTGCTGCCTGTTGGTCCTACTTTCCTTCCTTCCTTAATAATAATAATAATAATAATAAATAGCCTCAACAGCAGGCTCTATGCGCTTTACACTATTTTTTACCCCAGCAGACCATAGAACACTCCTAAACATTCTCAGCTTCTCGGGAAGCATACAATGCAAGCAGCTGATTAAGCGCTCAAACACTAACAAACTGACAAGATCTTTCGCTGTCTAGCCGGGTACCCATTCCCACCTGGGTGAAGTGAGGAAAATTTGTGTAAAGTGCCTTTCCCAAGGACACAACGTCGGGCCCTTGACGGGATTCGAACCCACGACCTTACGGTTGCGAGTCCGAGAGCCGCCTAACCACTAGGCCACCGACACCACTCCCTCTCTTGTTTCTATCTGTTTATCTTGCTTTATTCCCGCACTAGATGATTGTTATTGTGTTTCTGTACTTCTCTTTACTCAAACAAAACTTTTTTTTAAAACTGGTTACCTTGGTTACCTTGTAACCTCTTTGTGTTTCATTCATCCACTGTGAAAATTTTGGTTCAAGACACAATACATCACCACCACCCCCCCCCCCCCCCCCCCCAAGGGCGGTGCCACTGACTGAAGTGTCTTTAGGCCATTCCCAAAGGGGGGACATTTCTCGTTCAAGCGCAGTAGAATTGTAAATGGGCTGATTCATCATGTCATGCTCATAACTGCCTGATCTGCAACAGGGAACTGCTGCTTTTTCTTTCCTAATCCTTACTATGGTCATTTTCCTCTACTTCTTTTGTATGTTTGTCACTCCCTTGTGACCTGCTATTTTAGGGTGTCTTGATAGTAAACAGACCTTGTGCTGTTGAAGCTAGAGAGGTGAGCAGTCTAAGTCTGATTCCCTGTAAAGACTTCTCTGTTGACATCCACCCCTCGGCGTTCATATGACAGTATGCAGTTGTGAGCGCCGTAAAACCCTCTACTATAAAAAAAAATGTTTTAAAAACAAAACACAATACATGCTTGGCCTGAACAACTTTGCAATGAATAACACAAGGGGGGGGGGGAATCCAAGTTGATCCAGGAAGACCGACAACAGGAGAGAGTGGACTACCATGATTGTCAATGTCTGCTCCAGACCTGACAAGTTGAGAAGAAAGAAAGGAATAGTATAGATAGGGGTGTTAAACCCTCGCACTTACTTGCTTATTTAATTATAATAAATGACGTTTATATAGCGCTCAACCCCGAATAAAGTACACAGGCTCTGAGCGCTTTACAATACAGTACAACGTACAACAGTAACATGAAACGTTGTGTTCTGACTAAAGAAAATTATTCCAAATATTCATCTTATTAATTTAAAAACAGAAACGACTTCGGCTGACATTTGAATGAATCAAAAGATTTGATTTCTCTCAACGTACTTGGTAAAGCATTCCAGATCTTGGGGCTTTGGTATTCAAATGCTCTTTCACCCATTTTTTTAAGTTTCATAGATGGTAAAATAAATTTCTTTTTGTCAGCTGATGACCTTAAACTGCGAGTTGGAATGCTTACACACATTACAGCTGAACATGCTACTGTCAGAACTGTCTTAGACGGCTAACCAAAGTCGAGGAGAAAAGAGGCCCGGTGGATGTCTCACAAAGTGTCATCGTAATGGGTTTTTTAAAATATATATATATATAGTAGAGGGTTTTACGGCGTTCGCAACTGCATAAGGTCATATGGGTGCCAAGGGGTGGGTGTCAACAGAGAAGTCTTTTCAGGGAATCAGACTTCGACTGCTCACCTCTCTAGCTTTAACAGCACATGGTCTGCTTCGACTATCAATGCACGTCAAAATAGCAGGTCACAAGGGAGTGGCAAACATACAAAAGAAGTAGAGGAAAGTGACAATAGTAAAGATCAGGAAAGAAAAAACAGTTATGAGCGTGACACGAGTCAGCCCATTTACAATTCTACTATGCTTGAACGAGATATGTCCCCCCTTTGGGAATGGCCTAAAGGCACTTCAGTCAGTGGCACAGCCCGGGGGGTATCGTAATGTTTAAAAATGCAGGGGGGTGAGAAGTGATTGTCTTAAACAGGTGATTGTCTTAAACAGGTGATTGTCAGAGCAGGTTTGACTGTTTTCCTTTTTGTTGTTTCCTCAGCGGAGTACAGTCTTGCTCATTTGCTCCTGCCCAAGCATCCCGGAATGTTCTTCCATCCTTTCATTGAATGCATCTTCCACTTCAACAGTTATCATTCTCACCAAGGTAACTTAGGAGGGTTTACAGAAATAGTAGATAGTGCTGTTGGAATTGTTGGTTAAAGTGTGTCAGTAAGTTCTGATTTTTTAATGTACATGTATATCTCTCTCTCTCTCTCTCTCTCTCTCTCTCTCTCTCTCTCTCTCTCTCTCTGTGAATTTTAATCAAATTTTTGTATTTTGGCTCTACACCTTTCATGCCCATTAAAAACTCATTTATGTGTGGATTTTTCTTAAAAACGTTGAATAAAGGCACAAGAAATGTTGATTTTCAGTTACCACAGACTCTTAAGCTAAGGAAATTACTAATCTTTGGCGGCCATTTTCTCACTAATTTTACCTCTGAAAACAGGTGACCCCACCTCTTTCATTCGCACATACCTCAACTTGTATTAAAGATAAATGGATTTTTTTTTCATCCAAATAAAACCAAGTGAACAAGCTTTAAGATGATACCAATAACTCGATGGGCCCAAAAATTGACGAGAGCCTGATTCCACCACGCTGCCTCACATATCGTGTTTCTGTGTTTACATGTCCATTACATGCCTTTTTTTCCTCTCTTCCTTTTAAGTGTACAACAAATTCAAACAGACGGACAGAGAGAAGCAGAAGTTTACTTTGGCAGGGAAGCTCAATACAGGGTAAAAGACTGACCTCCTTTTTTGTTTCAGCAGAGAATAATGTGTGTTTGTGTGTGTGTTAGAGAGAGAAAGAATGAGAGAGAGAGAGAGAATGAGAGGGGGGGGTTAAATGTTTATTGTTACTGGAATGCTTGTCGTAGACTTCAAGAGAGAAAGAGGAATGGAGAAAGAATTGTCAAGGTTGATTGTTCTTGACATGCTAGACCAATACTTGTCAAGAGAGAGAGAATAAAAAGGTTGATAGATATTGTCATACTGAACTTAAACTTAATTTCTTATATTTATTCTTATATTCTTATATTTCTTATATACATACATACATAAGAAACAGATTTTCGGTGGGGGGAGGGGGGGGGTTATGCATGTAAATTCCTTGTATTTAAAACTCAGTGAAAGGGGTACATGTCCAAAAGATTTCCATGTGCTGCCTATTTTGCTATGTGCATACTTGTCTGTGTATGCAAACTTGTCATAATTTTACCTCCTTCTCTCTCTCCTCTCTCTCTTTGGGCGTTAGTCGGCGTCTCAAGCTGTACTCATTCATGCTGGAACACATGACGGATGAGCAGAGGTTCAAAATCACCGACAAGATTAACAAAGAGGTAAAGAGTCTTGGAAATTTTGTAACGTTCTCGTCTTTTTGTTGTTAGGTGACAATAGCAATGAGATTCATGGACTCTTGCTTGCAGGTGTCCTTGAGCCAGACGATTTGTGTAATTTCTCCGAACATTAACCTGTCACTGGCGCTCTGAGTATTTATTTGTGGAACCTGTCTTTAACTTGTGCTTGTTTTGTAAGGATAAGTAAGATTTATTTATATATTTGGTGGCGTCGGTTGCCTAGTGGTTAGGCTCTCGGACTTGCAACCGTAAGGTCGTGGGTTCGAATCCCGTCAGGGGCCCGACGTTGTGTCCTTGGGAAAGGCACTTTGCACCAATTTTCCTCACTTCACCCAGGTGGGAATGGGTACCTGGCTATATACAGAGAAAGATCTTGTCAGTTTGATAGTGTTTGAGCGCGTGAAATCCGCAGCTTGCACTGTATGCTTCCGCGGAAGCTGGGAATGTTTCGGAGTGTTCTATGGTCTGCTGGGGTAATAATAATATAGTGTAAAGCGCATAGAGCTTGCTGTTGAGCGGGGATATGCGCTATATAAATGCTTTTTTTTTTTTTTTTTTTTTTTTTTTTTTTTTTTTTTTTAAACTTAATTTCACAGCTGAGGTTCAGTATCAGGATTAAGGTCTTTCTGTGTTTGTGCTGAATCTTTATGTTTCTTATGTAATATTGTTTTGCAGATTTTGTCGACCACTGTCGATAATATTCTTCCCTTTGATGAAGACGGCGCAATGTTGTTAAAGGATGCGTTGGCCATTCTTAGCTGCAAGGTAAGTCGTAGCTCAAAGTACGTTCGTCTCTACTCCACGTCTAAACTTATGGGGATGGATTGTAACAAGTTAACTTTAAGCCCTCTTACTTTCACAGGGAGAAAAGTGGAGGGTGTTTGTCCGTGGCCTCTACCCTGGTGCAGGGTAAGAAAGGCAATTATGATGACTTTCTACAGGCTTGCAAAACTTCCAAATTTCCTAGGACTGTGTGGGATTTGATAGTCGGGAATTTGAAAGCCGTACCACATATTATCATTGACATATACATTGTACTACACCAAAACCAGCCCCACTTGATGTAATTTTTGTTTGTTGTTAGGTAATTTGAAGCTGTACAGTAATCCTTTGAATTGATCTGAAAATGTTAGCTGTTCATGGAGTAAGGTGTGGCTTGTAATTATCCCTATCTGTACGCCCTGGGGTCATTTTGCACCCGCGGGGTTGTATTCTTCACATTTTAGAATACTTCTAGTACGAAGATTTCTTTGAAACTTTCAGTATTTCTCAAAAAATCATTTTGACAGACTGCTATGCAAAGCGTACGGATCGGATTAACGAGTAAATTTCCTCTTTGGAAAGTGGTGGCACAGAGTTCCCCACGTCGTATGGATATGTTAGTAAAACACGATGTACGGATAGGGTTAATGTACTCATGTGCATCATAATCAGTTTCCTTTATACTATGCTCCAAATGTTAGCACGTCAAACTTTGTTTTTGGGTTCGACCGTTCGTGGTACCAATCAGGTCTGGTTTATTACGCGCTACTCTGGTTTTCATAGTACTAAGCACTACTAAGATTACTGATGTGGAAAGCAGATGGGTGCTCTAATGTAGTTTGCACCTCTTTTCCTATTAAACATCTGTCATTCTGATGTCCCTCTCCCCCCCCCCCCCCCCCCTTCTTTCCTTTGTGTGTTACTCTCTAGTATCTCTAATCGTGGGCACTTTTTGACCTGTTTGTGTTGCAAATGCCTTAAAACGTACTCTTACTTTTAAACTTCGAAAAGCACTACTGATGGCGCAATGTCTTCCCAGGAGATCAAACTGTCGACGCTGAGAGGCAAAGGCGTTGAAGAGGCCGGGGAAGAGGGGATGGACATGGCACAGATGGTCACTGCGACGGCCAAGAAAGTCCTCATCACGCAGGTGGTCCGGCGCAACGTCATCGAGAACATTGTCCCAGTGGTCATTTCTCTCAAGCACATGGTATGTGTTAACTGTGTGTCAAAAATACATATTCTGACAATTTCTGTGGGTGTTTGGCGGGTGCTCTATTGTGGTTTGCTCTTTCTTTCCAATAAAAAATCTATCGTCTCTCTCTCTCTCTCCCCTCCTCCTTTTTTGTTGTTTGTTACTCTCTTGTAACACCTCTAATCTTCGGCACTTATATATGACTTTATTGTGTTGCAAATGCCGTAAAACTCTTACTAAAACTAAAAACTGAAAATTTTTCTGTACATAAATCTATCATTGGTGCTCTGTTGGAACCTTTTTAACTCAAATTTCAATATTTTACAGGAGAGACAAAATAAACTGTTTCACATTGTTAATGTTGACGCTAAAGCAATCTAATTTTGTCAGTGTATTGTGATGGGCCTTTGTCAAAACCCTACAAAGAAATGTGAGGCAGCGTGGTGGAATCAGGCTCTCGTCAAAATAATCAATGTGACGAAACCTGCATTTTTCCGCAGGTTTGTGAGTTTGTATCAAATTTTTGTTTTTTGACTCGACTCCTTTCATGCCCATTAAAGAACTCATTTCTGTGTGGATTGTTCTAAAAAGCGTTGATTAAAGGCACAAAAATGTAAATTTTCAGTTACCACAGACTCTGAAGCTAAGGAAATAACTAATCTTTGGCGGCCATTTTCTCACTAATTTTACCTCTGAAAACAGGTGACCCCCACCTCCTTCTTTCGCAAATATCTCGACTTGTATTAACGATAAATGTATATTTTTTTTCAAAACCTGTTTTCATCCCTGAGTTTAACAGATCTTTTTTTGTTGTTGTTGTTGTTGTCA
Source organism: Aplysia californica (assembly GCF_000002075.1). Lineage (NCBI taxonomy): Eukaryota > Metazoa > Mollusca > Gastropoda > Aplysiida > Aplysiidae > Aplysia > Aplysia californica. The sequence continues at coordinate 40,211 of NW_004798201.1, read as the reverse complement.
TTGTGTTGGATGACGAGGTTCGCTCAGATTTTAAAGTTGTTTTTTGAGCGCTTGTGGTTTGAATCTGGACTTAATAGTTAAACACCTCGTGTAGCAAAGTGTCAGGAGTCATCCTGTCTTGGACAGGTGGCTTTTAGAATAGGTTCAACTGTATTTTGAATTCCAGTTCGGTTGATTTCGCTCAAATAATTTCCCAGTTCGGTTGATTTCGCTCAAATAATTTCCCAGTTCGGTTGATTTCGCTCAAATAATTTTCCAGTTCGGTTGATTTCGCTCAAATAATTTTCCAGTTCGGTTGATTTTTTCTCAAATAATTTTCCAGTTCGGTTGATTTCGCTCAAATTATTTTCCAGTTCGGTTGATTTTTTTCTCAAATAATTTTCCAGTTCGGTTGATTTCGCTCAAATTATTTTCCAGTTCGGTTGATTTTTGCTCAAATAATTTTCCAGTTCGGTTGATTTTTGCTCAAATAATTTTCCAGTTCGGTTGATTTTGTTCAAATAATTTTCCAGTTCGGTTGATTTTGTTCAAATAATTTGGGGGGTTTTTTTTTTTAGATGGGAAAGCTGTTGCCTCCTACCTTTATGCGGGTTGTCAGATAGAGCACATTTCTAATTACTGACGAAGAAACCTATCCTGTTTTGTGTGTGTTTATCAGTTGGAGAAAAAACGTTCGCCCCTTCTGAAGGATTTGATGAGATACCTGCGGGAGCTGATGAAGGACTACAAAAATGAAGTCAAAGGTGAGTGGTGAATATTTGGGTGGTAAAAAGTTGGGGGGGGGGGGGGTTTGCCTTCTAGATAACTCTCTCATCTAACTTTTCAGACAGAGCTACGGTCCTGAGGAGGTGATGTTCTGGTAGTAAAACTAATTCTGCAGACAAACGGTTAGGTACTACCCTATCTGATGAAGATCTACGCGCTTTAATATTTGTTTCTTCTGAATATGAAATAGGTCGGTGCCTAGGGCGATTACTGGCTGATGGCAACCTGATAGGTGGGCGTAAAATACAGTTGTAGGAGGGCAGATTGATGACTTTTGATCAGTTTTATAGATTTGAACGTAACATTTTTGTATTGCAGCCTTTTTATACGTACAAAATACTGAACAGCGAGCTCTGTGGTAGGTACTTATTGTGCGTATATATCTGTAAGATTAAGAAGCTGAAAGGGAAAAGCGGCGATTGAATCAAAAGACGAGGAAGATATCTCTTTATTTGCTTTTCTTTTTCTTTTTTCTTTTCTCATCTAGTTTATCCACATTTTGCAGTGTCCTATTTGCTCTTTCTCTTTCTGTTTAAGATTATCCACATTTTATGGTGTCCTTTATTTACCAGTTTTAGTTATTTAGTAGACAGGCAGTCTTCTTGGGCATTGTTATTGTAATATTAAATATTATAGAAAAAGCACCAGGTGGGACACGGTTGTTCGTACGGGTGATTTTTTTGGACAGGTGCACCAAGTGGTGGGACATGGTTGTTTGTACGGGTGATTGTTTTGGACAGGTGCACCAGGTGGGACACGGTTGTTTGTACGGGTGATTGTTTTGGACAGGTGCACCAGGTGGTGGGACATGGTTGTTTGTACGGGTGATTGTTTTGGACAGGTGCACCAAGTGGTGGGACACGGTTGTTTGTACGGGTGATTTTTTTGGACAGGTGCACCAAGTGGTGGGACACGGTTGTTTGTATGGGTGATTGTTTTGGACAGGTGCACCAGGTGGGACACGGTTGTTTGTACGGGTGATTGTTTTGGACAGGTGCACCAGGTGGGACGTGGTTGTTTGTACGGGTGATTGTTTTGGACAGGTGGGACACGGTTGTTTGTACGGGTGATTGTTTTGGACAGGTGCACCAGGAGGTGGGACACGGTTGTTTGTACGGGTGATTGTTTTGGACAGGTGCACCAGGAGGTGGGACATGGTTGTTTGTACGGGTGATTGTTTTGGACAGGTGCACCAAGTGGTGGGACATGGTTGTTTGTACGGGTGATTGTTTTGGACAGGTGCACCAGGTGGGACACGGTTGTTTGTACGGGTGATTGTTTTGGACAGGTGCTTGTAAGAGCAGGCTCATCAACTGCTCTTTTTTTTTTTCTTGGTGTTGCTTTCCCAAAGGCTGACAGTTCAGTGTGTTTTACTGCTCGTCGCGTCGTCTTTTCCTTCAGATATTCTTGCCGCAGATAAACAGCTGGCAGAAGAAATTGAGTTTGATCTCCGCAACTTTGAGACTCAGCAAGCCGAGAGAGCGGCGGGTGGGAAACAGGTATGCTTTTGTTGCTGTAATGCAGGTGGTAAGATGATTCTTCTTCTTCTCAATCGCATCACACTTGAAGTCTGGTATCTGTCATAAATTGGGCCGTCCTGCTCAGTTCATCTGTCAGCCCGTATAGCTTCTCCTGTAGTGTCAGTGGGGTTGGCCTCGCTTCCTGTCTCGGGGAGGTGGTAAGATGATGTTTCGTGTGTGGTTGGCGGGTGCTCTGGTGTGGTTTGCTCCTTCTTTCCTATCAAACATCTGTTGTCCTTATCTCTCCTCCTTCTATTTTTTATTTGTTACCGTCTTGTAACACCTCTAATCTTCGGCACTTATATGTATGTCCTTATTGTGTTGCAAGTGCCGTAAAACACTTACTAAAACTAAGATGATGTTCTAGTCAGGTCTGCCCCTTCTATTTGTTTTCTGTGTTGTGATTGGCTTTATTGTCCAGGTCTGTTCCTGGTGAAATATGGCTGTTATGGTAATGATTCTTGGTTCACTAAAATATAACTAATTGTTTTTCTAATCTCTCTGTCTTGTGAAGTCGTTTTGAGATGATTCAGAATTTTTTCACGTTAGTTACAGTCCAATTTCCGAATCTTCTGTTTTGGCTTAAGATCTCTTCCGTGTTATAAATTACTTTTTTTTTTTTTTTTTTGATCCGCGTGGAAAAATTTTAATTACAACTGCAAACAGACGTACATAAATACATAATTAGAAATACATACATAGATAAATACATATACATACATACACAATATTACACCAATACAGAACAATTTTTCTCCCGTCCTTCTTTTTTGTGTTTGTTACTCTCTTGTAACATTTATATGACCTTGTTGTGCTGCAAGTGCCGTAACACTCTTACTAAAACTTTAAAAAAGCTGGACAAAAGTAGCCGTTCCTCTCTCTATCGGTAACTCGTTGGTCCACAGGGATCTCGTCCCGGCACGCCAGTTATCAGAAGTGGAAGCAACACCCCAGTCGTCAGGAGCGGAGCCAGCACGCCAGTCATGGGGTCACGACCCAGCAGTCGACCGGCGAGCCCGCTTGTCAAGGCCAACCAGCCCACAACCACCACCGTCATGGGTGATGCGGGGCAGCCCGCGGCGGCTGTGAGACCCACGTTGCGGGAGAGCACAGCGGACCAAAATGTCCAGATGGTGGCGTCTCCACGCCCGCCATTGTCAGATGCTGGATCGTCGGGCGGATCGTCCCCTGTGGCTGCCGCCGGATCACCCAGGTACGTCTCCTTAACCCTATCCGTACGCCCTGGGTCATTTTGTACCCCTGGGGTTGTATTCTTCACATTTTAGAATACTTCTTGTGCGAAGATAGCTTTAAAACTTTCAGTATTTCTCAAAAAATCATTTTGACAGACTGCTATGCAAAGGGTACGGGTCGGTGGTTGATGGGTGCTCTGGTGTGGTTTGTTTCTTCTTTCCTGTCAAAACATCTATCATCCGTATCTCCCCTTCTTCTTTTTTATGTTTGTTACTCTTTTGTAACAGCTCTAATCTTCTGGCGCTCATATGACCTTATGCAGTTGCGAGCGCTGTGTAACTTCTACTAATAAAGGGGGATTTTCTTTTCTTTAGGTTTACCAGTATTTTCGGATTAACTGTGTTCGGTTTAAACCAACTCCACTGTAATTAATAATAAAAAGTCATAGAATTGCAAAATATGTAGATTTACCTCAGATCAGTGAACATTTTTAACACATTTAGTGACCAATTTTTACAAATGTCTGTCCATCCTTTTGTGTGAATGAATCTCACACTGTCATTATTATTATTATTATTATTATTATTATTAACATTTTTATTTGTTGCATGTTAGTGTGGCGTGTTTTCTAGCCTTACAGGTACGGTACAAATAAGTTCATTGAATTATTGCTCGCTATCCCTCACTCTCTACGATTCACCGTCATACTTGTTGTTTGCTCCAGCTTCTCTCGATGTGTGTGTTTGATTTGTTTCCATTGTAACAATCTATCAGCAGGCGCGCGTCTGTCAGTCTGGTGAATGCAGCGAGGAAAGCGATGAGCCGCGTGGATCAGTTGCGCTCCAGCCCTTCCTCGCCTTTCCGAAAGGTATGTAGACACAGTACAGCTGGGCACAGAAAACACGAACATGCAAAAAAATTGAAATCAAGAATAGCTCGTGCAATTTGCCATTCTTCGTCCGATCTCTCTTTACTTTTCGTATTCGTGTGACCAGAATCCCTGTAAAGATTTCTCTGTTGACACCCACCCCTTGGCGCTCATATGGCCTTATGCAGTTGCGAGCACCGTAAAACCCTCTACTAATTTTTTTTTAATGGTTATGATCTTGATGATATAATACATGTGTGCATCTTTATTTTCAGGGAGCAGGTCATTCCAAAGGAAAACGGACAGCTCAAAATCAGAGTGATGATCACTCAAAAGGCAACACAACTGAGGTATTAGAAAAAAACCCCATTAGAGATGGATATTTTTAGAACTGCACATCGCCTGTGAAGTATCTACTGTGTGTTCTTTGTGATCATAATTTGTTCATGTTATTCACCCTTTCACGGAAATGGATGTACTGAAAAGTGGGAAGATGTGGTGTGACATCAAGCGACTAGCCCAGGATAGGGAAAGGTGGAGAGTGTTTGTTCGTGGCCTATATCCTGATCCAGGGTGAGAAAGGCAATGATGATGATGATGATTAACCCTTTTTTTTAAATGTTCAGTTTTAGCTAAAATGTTACTTCCTGAATTTACATGAAACGGGCTCTGTCTTTTACGATAATCTTTCAAAATTATTGCACCTATACAGTCAAAAAAGATCAGGAAAGAAAAAGCAGCAGTTCCCTGTTGTAGATAAGGCACAGTTATGAGCGTGACATTGATGAATCAGTCTCCACCCTCCCTTTCCCCACCTGTTCCGTCTAAATTGTCAGACAGCCACCCATTGTCGAGGGAGAAAAGTGATTACCTTAGGCAGGTGAATGTCTGAGACAGTGTTATTTATGATACCAAAGAGATGCAGTGGGAGAGTGGGGAATACAAAAAGGAAGCGGAAAATCTGGCATCCTTGCAGGAAAGAACAGAAGAACGTTCAACCAGATGTGCACTGGCACAATCAGTGGAAGGACCCTCTGCAACATTTTGGAGAGAGCAACGGAGCATCAATGGACGTGTCCGGAGTGCAGGGATGTTGCTTCCTGTAACAATGAACAATGAATGGGAGAGTGGGAAGTGGTCGTTTGTACAGGTGATTGTCTTGGACTTAATCGCAGATTTGATTGTGTTCAGAAACAGCTTCTTTCCTAGCGTATATTATAGTTGGCGGGTGGTTGACGGGTGCTCTGGCGTGGTCTGCTTCTTCTTTCGTATCAAACATCTATCGTCTTTATCTCCCCTCCTTCTTTTTTTTTGTATTTGTTACTCCCTTGTAACACCTCTAATCTCCTGCACTTATATGACCTTATTGTATTGCTAGTGCCGTAAAACACTTCTTTAAAAAAGTATATTATAGTTGTATTTTTTCCTACTGGTCCTTTTTCTCTTTCAGGAGACGGACGAGAACAGCTTGTCTCCCATGAGAGCGATCAGTACCCCGACTGGAGGTAACGATGAAAAAATTAGAATTTTTTTAGGGGGGGGGGGAAGCCACCTAAAACCTGACCATCAATGATTTATTTATAGAGGCACCAGCCATCCATGTCCAGGTGCTGTTTTAGCCCCTTTTTTTTCCTGTATTCGGATTAACAATATCTTTTTGCCAATTTATTGGTTCCGCTTCTATGTACCCCATATCTACGGTTCTCAACCTGGAAATCGCCTATAATTCGCTGTAATTGCCTCCCCCCACCCCTTCTCATCATCTCCCCCCCCCCCCTATAGTATCATCATTTATGTTACCGTCTATTTTTATCGATAACACGATTATGGATGACCTAAAAACATTTTCTATAATTTCTTATAAGCTGTCCCCGTCGTTTTATGCAAGAAAAAAAATTCTGAAATTATCCAAACAGCCCAAAAATGTGAAATTGTGCGATTCTGTTCATTTTAAAAAAGAATGATGAAGGAAAATAATCAGAAATTGTGCAAAAAATGATCAAATTTTGCAATGAAAATTGTGCGGGGTGCATAATACCACGGGGAAAGTATAAGTCATGGATAAATTATTATTTTTTTAAATTGTAGAAAGTCAACTTATATGTTGATGAAAAAAGCTGTCCTGTTTTTTTTTAATGTTTTTTTTATAAATGTAATTGGATTTTAAGAATTTCTCGTAGGTCTTGGATAATTCTAAAAATTAAAAAAATTGACCAAAAAAGTTTGATTGGTGTTTTAAAATTTCATTTAGGTCTTGAAAAAAAGACATGACTGATATATTGATGAGAAAGGCTGTCCTTAATAGATGTCAACACATTCACACGTACAATTATGCCTTAACTCTATCCGTACATCGTGTTGTACTATCGTATCCGTACGACGTGGGGAACTCTGTGCCACCACTTTCCAAAGAGGAAATTTACTCGTTAATCCAATCCGTACGCTTTGCGTAGCTGTCTGTCAAAATGATTTTTTGAGAAATACTGAAAGTTTCAAAGAGATCGTCGGACTAAAAATATTCTAAAATGTGAAGAAACCAACCGCGGGGGTCCAAAATGATCCCAGGGCGTACGGATAAGGTTGAGAAAGCGAGAATCACAGGATGTTACGGGGTCATTTTGTGATAATAAGTGAAACTCCAGAGATACATGTAACTGTAACATGCTCCTGTGGCATTAAGGTCGTGTTCACCATCTGCAGTGAGGTTACTGAACACACAGTACTACAAATGAAATGCGGGGGGGGGGGATGTTTTACCTGTCATCGTCGTTTTATTCCAGAAAAATTTTGACATTATGCGATTCTGTTAATTTTAACATAGAATGATAAAGGAAAATAATCAGAAATTATGCACACAAAAAAATGATCAAATTTTGCTAAATTATTCGGGGTGCATAAAACCACGGGGACAGTTTTACGGAGCGGGTTGTTCCACCATGTGAGATATCAATATTTACGAATGTCCTGTCTTGTTGTGCGTGTATGCAGGAGTGTACCTAACATTTGTAACGTCTACTGCCATTATTAACGACCAAGACCAACTTGTGTGTGGTTGGCGGGTGCTCTGGTGTGCTTTGCTCCTTTCCTATTAAACATCTATCGTCTTTATTTATCTCCCCTCCTTCTTTTTTGTGCTTGTTACTCCCTTGTAACACCTCTAATCTTCTGCACTTATGTGACCTAATTGTGTTGCAAGTGCCGTAAAACTCTTACAACACCCCCCCCCCCCCCCCCCCCCCCCCCCCAAAAAAAAAAACTAAGACCAATTTCTCCCTGCGAGATGAATAAAGATTGTCAAATGCCACATGACCTTTGACTTCATTGAACTATTTTCTTCCTCCACAGATGCCTTGTACAACATAACGTTCGCCGGGGAGGGAAACTTGACGATCTGCCCCCCGTCCCCCATACCCTCGGTGGCCAGTGCCATCAACAAAGGGGGTAAGCCACTTGAATGTCTTTGAAGTCAGCCTCAGTCTTCTTACGCTTCAATTTTAAAAAAAAAACTCATGGCTTTACTTTTCAAAACCAACAGCCATCTGAATTGGAGCCATTTGGCCTTTTGATGTGGCAAAGAATTTACAAGTTTTTATAATAATAATAATAATAGATAGCATTTGTATAGCGCATATCCCCGCTCAATAGCAAGCTCTATGCGCTTTACACTATATAATTACCCCAGCAGACCATAGGACACTCCGAAACATTCTGAGCTTCACGGGAAGCATACAGTACAAGCAGCTGATTAAGCGCTCAAACACTAACAAACTGACAAGATCTTTCGCTGTCTATAGCCGGGTACCCATTCTCACCTGGGTGAAGTGAGGAAAATTCGTGTAAAGTGCCTTTCCCAAGGATACAACGTCGGGTCCCTGACGGGATTCGAACCCACGACCTTACGGTTGCGAGTCCGAGAGCCTGGCCACCGACGCCAATGGAGTAAGACAATGATTGTGATTTGTTGATGATATGGGTGCTGCGTACTGTTTTCAAATAAAATTTCTTTCTGCCCTTGTCAATGAAAATCTACTTGATGTACAAGTACAAGGAAATACTGTGGAGTCTGCTTAAAGCTTAAATCTGCGGAACCACCAAATTATCTTTGGTTTGGCCGAGTTTTTTGGTTTAGAGAGGTTGCTCAAATAAAAGGAAAATATCAGGAATTAATTGCACTTTTTATCTCTGTGTGCGGATTTACTCTTTGAACCCCATCGGACACTGGGAGCATCCAGTACCAGAGACAACTGTTTTGTTTTATTCAGTGCTAGTTTTTGCTTGTTTTTCGGAACTATTTACCGAACCAAGTTTTTTAGTAATGACTAAGCCTTTGTGTCCGCTATTTAGACGTTGGAGGCGAGCTTTTTGGGGTTATAATGAGACATAGTGCGCCAGGTTTAGGTGACAGTGGAAAAAACTCCGGGAAATGGTAGAAAAAAACTCAGGGCTTAAAGAGTTAACCCTGTTCTGGTTCGTTCCCTATATTCTGATCCAGGGGGAGAAAGGCAATAATGATGACGATGTGCGTGTAATCTGTACCCTATTGTACATTCTTTCATCACACTTTTCAGTTGCAAATATTGTTGTTGTTGTTGTTATTGATCCAGCAACAGCTGGGCTCTCGCTCTTCTGTCCAATGCCATGTGTAGTTGCAAATATAAGTTGGTCCTTGTTTCATCTGATTGACTTTTACGATTTTTTTTTGTGTTCCAGGACAGCTGTGCTTATCCCCCGCCATCAGGGTGCAGAGACGAGGCAACAAGGAAGTCATCCACATGCCTCACCCGGATGCGAAGTGAGTGAGAAAGAGTTTGAATCCTGGCGTTTGATGAGTGGATTTAACGGTTTTCTGCAAGAAGCCTGTATTTGACATTTTGAAGGGAATGGATAAGTTTGGTTCTGTGACACAGCAGCTTTCCCTCGGTCATAAAGCTGTCCCCGTGGTTTTATGCACCCCCCATAATTTAGCCAAATTTGGTCATTTTATGCATAATTTCTGATTATTTTCCTTTATCATTCTTTGTTAAAATTAACAGAATTGCATAATTTCACATTTTTGGGCTCAGTTTTGCATATTTTCAGAATTTTTCTTGCATAAAACGACAGGGACAGATAATGTCTTTTTCCTTGTTGCTTTGGTATGACCATTAACAACAAAAGTTTTATAGGGTCTGAATATTTTCAAAGGACAAAAACATATATTTTTTGCACTCATTAATCATTACTCTCATGTTGATTGAATAAATTATTTTGTGACTTCGGGTTTCTTGAAAAGGGCGTAGAGTTCTGACCATAGAGTTCTGACCATAGAGTTCTGACATGGCGTAGAGTTCTGACCATAGAGTTCTGACATGGCGTAGAGTTCTGACCATAGAGTTCTGACATGGCGTAGAGTTCTGACCATAGAGTTCTGACATGGCGTAGAGTTCTGACCATAGAGTTCTGACATGGCGTAGAGTTCTGACCATAGAGTTCTGACATGGCGTAGAGTTCTGACCATAGAGTTCTGACATGGCGTAGAGTTCTGACCATAGAGTTCTGACATGGCGTAGAGTTCTGACCATAGAGTTCTGACATGGCGTAGAGTTCTGACCCTCTCATTTGGCGTAAAATTTGAAAGGAAATGACTGTACTTGTGTTTTCTTATGTATGTTCAGTAAGAACTTTTAATGAATAGTAATACCTTGTAATGAATAACAGTCTCATTCATTGTCTCTGGCTTAATTAATCTTCTCATGTGGACGTGAGACTTTGTATCTCAACAATAAGCAAGCTGTTTGTTTTCTCAAGAGTAGTTAGTACAAGTATGTGGAGAGAGAAAAGATTAAGGAACCCAATTGATTTTAAGAACTCACTACTACCATATAAGACTAAGAAGACTAAGAGGAAAATTACTGGGTGCTAAGTTGACGTTGGTCTAAAGATTCCCTTTCTTCAGCGTTATCTGCCGTTGGCCAGTTAATATGCTCAAGTTTATTTTGCTTGTGTTTTTCCTTTCCCCAGAGACCCTGAGCTTGCCCAGTGGAATATCAAATCTCCTGTGAGTACAATACTGAGACTTTATATATATATATATATATATATATATGTGTGTGTGTGTGTGTGCCTAAAGAAAGGTACCAAAAGTCGCCACAGACCTTTTTGAGCTACAGGCTGATGATATCGACCAAAAATCACTTTTTTGACCAAAATGTGTTTCCATTTTTAAAAAATGATAGTGATAGTCCCACCATTTTTTAACATTGTGTTAAAGGAGTTTTCATGGATTTAACTTCTAAATATTTTATTTGAAAATATTTTGAGGGTAGGGTATGTTTTTAAAAAAGATAATGAAAACTGCTTTTAAAAAGTGTTAAAATCTATTCTTGAAGCGTTTTCTCTTCCCCTGTATGTTTTACCATTGAATTCTAATCATGATATTGATGTCAACTGAAAGCCGAATTGGAAATGAATTTTCCATGAATAAATACATTAGAAACAATTGAATCATCTTTTTTTTTTTATTTAAAGTTTGTATTGTGTTCTAAACTTCAAAGCTTATTTTCTCAAAATTAGATCTTTACACCCTACCTCGCAAAATGTGCAATATCTCAAAAACTACTTGAGATATCTCAAAAATTCAAAACACACTGTGAGTGTTCAGCATTGAATGTCCTATTACTATTAGGTACAACCCTTAACTCAAAACGGTTAAAATCTGACTTTTGGTATCTTTCTTTAGGCACGCACACATATGTGAGGCAGCGTGGTGGAATCAGGCTCTCGTCAATTTTTGGGCATGTAGAGTTAATGGTATCATCTCAAAGCTTGTTCACTTGTCTTTATTTGGATTTTAAAAATATCCATTTATCTTGATTACAAGTCGAGATATTTGCGAAAGAAGGAGGTGGGGGTCACTTGTTTTCAGAGGTAAAATTAGTGAGAAAATGGCCGCCAAAGATTAGTTATTACTTTAGCTTAAGAGTCCGCGATAACTGAAAATTTACATTTTTTATGCCTTTCATCAACGTTTTTCAGAAAAATCCACACAGTTCTTTAATGGGCATGAAAGGTGTTGAGCCAAAAAAACAAAAATTTGATAAAAATTCACAAACCTGCGGAAAAATGCAAGTTTCTTCACTTTGATTATTTTGACGAGAGCCTGATTCCACCGCGCTGCCTCACATATATACATTGTCGACTGGCTGTTCAAATAACATACTAAGCCAAGAAAGCAACAATATAATGTAAGAGAGAGGAAAAAATCTGTTTCATTCTTTTAAGTTGTACCTGTCTACTCTATGTATTTTACTTCCTTTTTTTTTCCTTCTTTGAATTTGGATTTTGACAAAATATATTTTGAACACATGATATCAATATATCACAGATTAAGACCTGCAATAAATAAATTGTTCAAAATTTTAGGCTTAGTACTAATGCATCTGAACAGCTAATCTACAGTATGTATTGTGAATACTTTTATGTGTTCGTCATTCAGAATTGCTTTGATTTGATTGATCTTCTTGTGTGTCCCATTGTTTAATCTCTTGATGGTATGTCTGTTGTCCTTTTCTCCCCCTCCTTCTTCTTTGTGTTTGTTACTCTCTTGTAACACCTCTAATCTTCGGCACTTTTATTACCTTATTGTGTTGCAAGTGCCGTAAAACTCTTACTAAAACCAAAAACGATCTCTTCTCCTTCTTTTTTTTATGTTTGCTACTCTCTTGTAACACATGCAGTCTTCAGCCCTTACATGACCTTATTGTGTTGCAAGTGCCTTAAAACTCTTACTATAACTAACTAAACTTTGATCTTCCTGACCAGGTTGTGAAAGAGGAAGCTCCCTCTCCCACCAGCTCTGCCAACAACGCCGGTGATTCGACTCCCACAAGGAAAAGTTTCAGGGCCTCAAGGGCGGGTCTACGCAGAAGTTCAAGACAGAGAAAAGTCTAACTAGTTGTTTCCCAGTTTCCCGTTTCATTGTCCTCCAATTTTTCTGTTGAGTAGTGTGCGCTGCTCGTATGGCACTGCTGGTTACCTCAAAGCATGAACGAATTTAAGACTCTCACTGTTTCTATTATCTTCCAGTTTATGAAAGTTTGCTTTTTTTCTGTACAGTTACTCTTGTGCAAATGATTTGATTGTTAAATAGATGAAAGAAATTTTGTTTCAACATGGCCTCATCCATCGTTTTTTTTTTTTTTTTAATTACAAATAAGACATAACGAAATATGTGTTTCCTCCTTTCCTATGAAACATCTATCATCCTTTTCTCTCCTCCATCTTTTTTGTTTGTTTGTTACTCTTTTGTAATACCTCTAATCTTCGGTACTTATATGACCTTACTCTGTTGCAAGTGCTGTAAAATTCTTACTAGAACAAATAAAATAAAAGACATGATGAACACAGGCTTAGTCAAAGTCATGAAGAGTTACAAAAAAAAAGTCAATATTGAAGTGATGCCCCCTGTAGGTAAAAATACAAGCCACAAGTGGCACTATGAACATTTGTATTGCTCTACATGTACTAATGTCATTAGACAATTACTGAGATCTTTGCAACTAAGTTCTAAAAGTTCAATGCTTGGAATATTTATGAAAGCGTTGACTGGAGACATGGGGACTGGAGATTCATATAGTCTATTTATTTTTGCGTTTGCAGTCTTTTCTCTAAAAGACGAGGAAAATGTGCCTTCTTTGATCTTTGTATTGTATTATATTTGTGCATTGTGGGTTACTCAAATGTAAAAATGAAAAGGATCGTATTCTTTACATTGGGACCAATTCGTTTGCATGCTGTCACTTTAACTGCTAATGATGTTTGAAATTGAAATTGGATTGGATGACAAAAGGAGGAAGAAAAAAATTTGCAACTTTTCATCCAAGACCTGATTCTGAGTGATTTTTTGGGGGGTGGCTTGATAACTTTTAAACAGGCTCTGTGGATTATTTAAATGTAATACACACTTGGTGTATCCTTACACTGAGTCTGACGACTCGACAGATTTGCCTCTGTAGGAGAATGCTGCTCTCATCTATCGGTCAACTTTTGGCTTAACTTACGAGTAGATCTAGTTCTGCCTCTCCTGAGCATACATTTATAAAAGCTTTTCCCGCCCTCACTTTAAAACCAGCTCTCTACTTTCTCGGACAAAAGCGAAGGGTGCTTAATTAGATGTACTAGTCTCTTGCAAGACGGGATAGTAATATTAGAGGATAGATGAAACAGGTGATAAATTGCAGGAGAAGCTTTAGATATATAGTACTTTTTTCTCCAGAGCATTTTTTATGTTGTTTTTCTTGTCCAAGTTTATCTGGCTCTTCGAGAACTTTTGTACAGGTATTGCAGCAATACATGTTGATAAGCTTTTTGTAAGTTGTACATATATGTATATATATATTGAATATAATACTTCGTTGCTAGGCATTTAATTTTCTTTCCTATAGAAAACTATCGTCCTTATCTCCTCTTCTTCTTTTTTACGTTCGTTACTCTCTTGTAACACCTACTCTAATCTTCTGGCGCTCATATGACCTTATGCACTTGCGAGCGCCGTAAAAACCTTTACTAAATTTTAAAAAATTATTTTTCATTTAAAATGTTTGTCTCAACCAGTAGTAATACATGCAACTATTTTTTTTAATGTTATGTTGAGTATTAGTATTAGTGTTTCTCAAAGGTATAAAGACCTTATTTTTCTTGTTATTTTCTTGTCCACTGTGTTGGGGTCACTGCAGTCGGAACATGTCCATCTCTGCCCGCGCCCCCCCCCCCCCCCGTCTTCAGGATCCATCCCAGAGTCTGTCTACTTATTCTAACTATAGTCTCCATCATGATCTGGATGGAGATCCATCGGACTGGTCCGCACCGATGGCAAAGATATAAAAGACCCTTGAACGAAAGTCAGTGGGAAAGTGGGATGAGATGTTTTTCCCCAGTCCATTTTTTCACTTTCTGAAATGAAATGTCAGAAATGGAGCTCCTTTCTGCCAATTTTCTTAACAAAAACATACTTACTGATTGCTCATTTTCAAAAATTTTAGAAAGGGCTTGTTGGAGTAAAATGGTACAACATTTTAGTGATACATACATGTAGTAATGCATGACGAAAACATGGCCTGCTGATAAAGATTAACTAAATATTATTTATTTAATCTTTTGTCCTCATTACAGAAAAGAGTATGTTTGTCACTCTCTTGTGACCCGCTATTTCCGGGGTGCCTTGATAGTCGAAGCAGGCCTTGTGCTGTTGAAGCTAGATAGAGAAGTGAGCCGAGTAAGTCTGATTCCCTGTAAAGACTTCTCTGTTGACCCCCACCCCTTGGCGCTCATATGACCTTATGCAGTTGCGAGCGCTGTAAAACCCTCTACTAAAAAAAAATTTTTTTGAAACAAGACAGAAAAGAGTGTTGAATTACTGTAGCCCACCGTGTCCAAAGATAGTGACACATGATTTCATAAAATTGTGAATTAATAGTTGCAAGGAGATGTGGGTGGGAGTGCAGAAGAAGGGTTGAATCGGTTGATATAATAATAAATAATATGATCTGTAATGACTGTATTACACTGTCTGTCCATTTGCACCGTGGAATGTCGACTGGTTCAGCACAAAAATACCCATTTTCTATTTGGATGGACCAATGCCTACTTAATTAACTGCTCAGTTTCATGCTGGTACAGTTCTAGAAAATGCGTCTTTGTATGGCAATGGTTGATAGCTTCAAAAGACATCTTAAACATTTTCTGTTCCTACAGGCCTATCCTTCATAAGCTTTTAACGTTATCTTTCATTATAGTTGTTCTGTTTCTATGTCAGGATGAAAATAGTCTCTGTGAGTGTGTGTGTGTATGTGTGTGTGTGCATTAATGTATATTGCTTGAGAAGAAAGGTTTTTGAAAAATGGGTATTCCAATGTAAAGCACATTGAGCTACTTTTTTTGGAAATGCGCTATATAAATGTTATATATTATTATTATTATTATTATCATCATATGATTTGTCCTCATACTCCAGTACTGTTGCTTTGATCTTGGTGCTGTAGTAGCCTACGTGTATTTTTTGTATTATATGGAACATTTCCCATTTTGCACACCTTTTTTACTTCTTCATGTATCCCAACTGCACAATTGTTCATGTTTGGCTGTCACAGGGTACCAAAGTGAGGCTCATTGTAACAACTTGACTCTCCTTTAGTTTAACATACCCCCCTCTTTCTAAGAGGGAATTCCATACATAAGTCATCTTACTGTTTTCCTTTCCGGTTCTTCCAAAATTGGAACACATATTTAAATATACAAGTTTTCAGCTCATCACAACTTGGCCTTTGTTGAAGTTTTTGAGTTTTGCTGCTGCTGCCTTGTTGAGTTTGGCTAGATTTCATTTCATATAGACCATTATGATAGAGGCAAATAAATACATTTTGTAATGGTAAAATCTCCCTGTTCTGTGGGCCCGTGAAAACATGTTGGCCTAAATAACTTCAAAGGAGAATTTTGCTTGATTGTGATTGTAATGAAAGTTTGCAGAGAATGTGGTCAGGGTCTGGTACTTGATGCAATTACATGTGTTTAATAGTGATAGGAAATCATCATCATCATCATCATCATCATCATCAATGCCTTTCATCCCTGGCAGGGTATAGGCCACATACAAGCTCCTTCCATTTATCTCTGTCCTGAGCCATCCTTCCAAGCTCGTTCCAAGTGAGCTTCATCTCTCTCATGTCCCTTTCCACACATCTCCTCCATGTTTCCCGTGGCCTACCCCTGCCTCGTGCTCCCTGGGGGTTCCACTGCAGTGACTGTCTGGTGATGTTTCCGCTGGGCTTTCTTAAGGTGTGTCCCATCCATCGCCTCTTTCTTAGTTCTATTTCTACTTCTATATCCTTTTGTCCTGTCCTTTCCCACAGCTCTTCATTTCTTATTCTATCCTGCCACTTAATTCTTAGAATACTCCTCATACATCTGTTGATGAAAGTCTGGACTTTATTCCTGTTGTTGCTGATGCTAATTTGTTGATTTAAATTTAAAGCATACCAGCAAGATAACAGTCACATTTCATTAGGAACAAGCCAGGAAAATAGGAACATAAGAAAAAAATATTAAAAGAGTGGGTGTGTAGTTATAGGAAATAGGCGTATGAAAATGGTCAAATGGTATAAAGTTTAACACCCCTGAATGATTGACAATGACAGGTGCGTGACTTCACCTAACTGTACATCTACACCGATTCATTTTGACAGTAAGAAAAAGTTATGAATAATAATAATAGTAATAATACCATGACCCCCACAACAAGTGAAGAGTTCACATAATGTGGTCGTAGGCTACTTGAAATGTAATGCATCTGAAACAAAATCTCTTGAGTAACCCTGAAGTGTCCTCTATACTATCAGTATCAGGGTTTTTTCCTTTTTTTTAAATTTATTTTTTTTAAGAATTAGATCTAGAATTCAAATGAATTTAATTATATTTTTTCCAGTTGGGCTTTTTTAGGGGGGGGGGGTTGTTTTTTTTGCAAGTCCTTTCCTGGAAAGTAAGTGTAGTAGAAATTTTATACTGTCTGGTCACTTGTACTTGTACTTGTTTGTACTGGGGTTTTGAGCAACAACAAAAACTCAGCAAAGACTATGTATTATCAATAAAAAGTAAAGTACCGGTAGTTATCAGAAATGGCTGCCCAAAGCTCAATGAAATACCACAAGTACAGATAGTGGCTCATAATCATGTTGGAAGTGTACCAAAGTAAGGAAAGCAGTTCTTTCTAATTCTTTTTTTTCTTCTGTAGATCTACATCATGTATAGATTTAGAGTAGAGTAAGCTTAAAAACCAGGCTAGACAGACTATCTTTACCGTGTACAGCACTTGTGTCTATAACTTTAAATGTATGACTTGGTCAACGGTACTGTAAAATCGTAATTGCAATTGTAATAAATCCTATTTTGACAAAGCACCATGAATTGTACAGGTGTTTTATTTTGATGATTTGTTTGTGTTTCCAGACCTTTTTGTACCTTATGATTATAAAAAAATATGAGGTGTGTTCTTTCATTTCTCTGGTATTCTCGATTCAAACATTCTTACATTTTCCAGTCTGTGGGAGAGCCATTGGAAAAAACAATCAAATAACAAACTGCACAACATTCTCGTTCTCACTATCTCTCTTTCTCGTTCTCTCTCACTCTCTATCTCTCTTCTCTCTCTCTCTCTCTCTCTCTCTCTCTCTCTCTCTCTCTCTCTCTCTCTTTCTCGTGCTGGATCTGGAGCAGACATTGACAGTTACACAGTTATAGCTCTATACTCAGTCGTGTGTTATGTTTTGCTCAGACATGTGACATGTCCTGTTGCCTAAGAATTAAGACTTTAAAAGATTGTTTTCTCTGGGTCTACATTTACCTCTTTTCCACTATCCTCTCTGGTTGAACTGAGAGCTTATTCAAGACAGGAGTGTGTACTAGGTGACCCCCAAATAGCTGTATCCGCAGAGACACCCATAAAACGGTTACAAGAGAGATACAGAATTTCACAGACGCACTTGGTCACTATCGGATTTATTGTGACAAATTTACAAATAAAAATGTTCCAAGTTTGAAGGAAGTTAGAGCACAATCTCCATATGACGTCTGTTTCGGGCGATACACGCTCTGAGCGTTCTACGAAATTGTCTATGACATTTTCCATTTGCTGGGCCTGTGATGTATCTGGATCTTGCACGGTTTAAATGTCAGATCATACTTCAACATGCGCCGAACAGTTAATTCAATACTATGACGACGAACTGACTTTTTCGGTTCTTCGCTCACACACTCCTTCACCTCTGCCACATTCTCAGGAGTGCGCACTTGCATCGGTCTCCCAATGTGGCACTGTGGGTGACCTTAGTTTTTGATCCCTTGTTTTTATTTTCAACAGAGCCATGTGACGTGAAGTCATTTAAGTATTGTTACTTTACTTGGTATTTTCTTACGGTCTTTTGTGAAGAGATCCCATGTCTGTATAGCGGACGTTGTTTCGATATATGTTTCAACCACGAAAATACGTCGTTCAACAGTGATTTGTATCTTCGGAGTTCCCATGGCTGTTTCCAAAATATTGTTGGTTTTGTTACGTGTGTCTCTTTTCGGATGATTCAGCTTGCTTCCTATCAATTTTTGTGTGAATTGTGCACTTTGGTGGAGAGTTACAGGCTTTCCCACGGGTAAGGTTTTTTTTTGTAGTCAGTAGGTACAGCAATTAATTGCACTTGACTTTGTTTCTTTCATATTGCTGCACTGTTGCGGATTGGCTTCCCAAACCATGGTCCTCATTATTCCATCTCTCTATGCGTTGCTCATGAGGCCCGCCCATTGATTTCTACTGTCCATCGTCGAAGAGCTGTTGAAAGAGAAGGCGCGCTTTCGACACACGTGATATGTTGCTGAAATATTTGTGGACGACTCTGATTCGAATTCCATTTGGGACGTACTTGAACTTGAATTGTTTGGAGAGCTCCCAAGGCTCTCGAATTCACCAAGGTAAAATTTGTCTGGGAATTTGCAAGTCTGATTCTCTACAGGTCCTAACTGATGGGTCTTTTCCAGAAATGGGAAAGACTGAATTGGAGAGACTGAATCATTAAACATTGGTCAATAGGACATCAAATACATACAAATATCAAAATAGCAATTATTAATTTAGAAAGAAATACAACAACAACAATTATTTAAAAAATAGCACGAACCCAGATTCCAGTTCTTGCTAAACCGGGAAGACCAGCAAGTCAGACAGAGCCAACTGTTTGAGTACGCTGGAAGAACTAAATCTGTTTCTTTAAGGAGTCCACCTAGAAATTTTTGCAACAATGAAATCTAAGCAGCCAACAAATTGTGATGTACAGTGGTAATATATGTACTAATTGTGTCACGCCTTCGTTGTCACAATTTAGATTATTATAGGAAGGGAGCTGCGTCTACCCTGCCTGTCAATGCTAACTCGAATTAAATGGGATGCTGCAATTTAGCAGACAGACGGAGATGCTATATAAAATAACTCCTTCCTTCAGGAATCAAACTCTTGTCTTCAGTGTGTTAACGAGAAGAGACGAAACAGAACAGCACTGAATCCAGTTACGATATATATATA
>NW_004798201.1:0-20663 GCF_000002075.1 Aplysia californica | reverse complement strand
TTGTGCATATATATGTGTGCAACTATATATTCTATGCTTTCATGTACATGAAAAAAAGCTAATAAAGGCAAGCAAAATGTTCTTCAGATACATAGATCTAGTAGTAGGCCCACTGGAATCTAAAACTAAAAGTAAAGTACTAAAGAGGTTCGATTTTTTTTCGATATTTATTCCCCCTTTTTGTCGTTTCTTACCCCGACGATGATTTTTTTTTTTTCACGCAAAAATCGCGTCGCGATTCGCGGCCGCGACTACTAGTACTAGTACTAGGATAACTATAAAAAATGTTGGCCTGCAAATTTGCACATCATCTGGCCACTAGATGTATAATGGTCTCCAAAGAGGTTATAATACATAATTCGCAGCTGTGACGTCACCCACGTAAACTCACTATTGCTGTGCGGGCCCACTCAGCTCGCCTTGTCGCCATTTTTGAGAGGATTAGAAACAGCGCTGTCACGCTGTGACTGTGCGTCCCTCACAACGCCTAGATATTCATGCAGTTTGAAGCTCAGATCAGTTTCATTTTACGTTTTCTTTTTGTTTGCTGTTATGTATCATAACATACATGCATACACAATACCGCACCTGCTGACCGATTGTGGGGAACATAAATAAACGGACTTATATATATATGGGCTACAAATGAACAGCGAGATATAAAATGAGGTATTGTTTGTATTTTTCTGGGAGGGGTGGAGGGAGACAGAAAAAGGGCAATTTTGTACTTACAAAATGGATTGCTGTTGTGTCATGTTGTCTACACTCTCCTTCTAATGATGCAAAGCCAGGTCTTCATAGAGTATGAAGGTGGTTAAGACTGGATTAATTATGAACGTCTTTTTACATTTAATTTATGAAGTTTACGTTTATGGATGAATTTGACTGCGACAATGTTTCAAAATTAGGAAGGGAAGCAGTGATTATTTGATTATATAGACGCTTCGCCTCTGGTTGCAGCTGAAGCTTCTACTCTAGCAGCTTCTCAGTCACATGGGCGGATTCAAGTGCCTTGTTGTTGTCAGCGGTGCTAAATCTAGACATACTGTTTTTTATTTTAACAAGTCATCATCAAGTCCATCTCTTTCGGGGTTTTTTTCTGAATTTAACTCTCGCATATGATCTCACCATGTAAAAAGCCTTATTTGCATTATTTGGAGATAATCTGGCTCATTTAAAAGCAAACAGTCCACAAAAATCCCTGTGAGTAACTTTTAGCGATAGGCAAATGACATAAAAAAGAAACCAACATCAAAAGACTTCGCATAGTATCATTAACCCATGATTGAAAAGTGTTGTTGTGCACCGACTGCCTTTTTTATCCCTCTCCAGAATGGAGCCGGGGTGCCCCTAAAGTGTGACACTCGTGACGTCAGAGTCAGAGCTAAGACCTCTAGTTCTATTTATAAGACCCCTAGTTCTATTTATAACCTCTTTGAATAGTCTCACAAAATTCTACACATAATATTATGATGCAAAGCCAGGTCTTAGAATTATGCAAATTGATGTAGAATTATGTGAATGGTCTAGAGTCTAGAGCATTCTCGGCTATATTGCCAAGAGGGATGTTCATTCTACCATGTGAAGGGACCAGTTTGTGATCAGGGCACCTTATGCGGTCATCGAGGACACATAATGCGGCCAAGGAACTGTGATGCGATCACATGGGGATATGTATGCCGTCAGGGGACTGTGATGCGATGATTACATGGGGATATGTATGCCGTCAGGGAACTGTGATGCGATCACATGGGGATATGTATGCGGCCAGGGGACTGTGATGCGATCACATGGGGATATGTATGCCGTCAGGGAACTGTGATGCGATGATTACATGGGGATATGTATGCCGTCAGGGAACTGTGATGCGATGATTACATGGGGATATGTATGCCGTCAGGGAACTGTGATGCGATGATTACATGGGGATATGTATGCCGTCAGGAAACTGTGATGCGATGATTACATGGGGATATGTATGCGGCCAGGGGACTGTGATGCGATCACATGGGGATATGTATGCCGTCAGGGAACTGTGATGCGATGATTACATGGGGATATGTATGTGGCCAGGACCTCCCAACATGATTTTGTCGTGTACTGTGGGTTGTTGTTTTTTTAAGAAGCCGTTCCATTCCAACAGGGTGGCCTCGTCGTTGACGGACTTTGGCCAAAAGGTTCGAATCCCGACAGTATGATACTCTTGAGCTTCTGCTTTTTATTGACCCCCCCCCCCTCTCGTGAGATCAAGTGATTAGCCTTCGTAATGACCACCTGTGTGTAACAATAGGGTGTTATAAAATAAAGAACATGGGTCACTGTATCGTAGTGGTAAGACACATGCTTCATAAAATTATGTTAGAGATCCCGGGTTCAAGTCTCGTTGGGCCCACATTTTTTCCGAGTTTTATGGCCGGAGAGGCCGTCTCTTATAATAAAATGACCTTCCTGTGTCGAAAGAGATGAAACTACGAACTCAGTACTCGGTAATGTAAGTAACAAACAAACAAGTCATGGAAGAAACAGGTGAGATTAGCTGTCCCCGTAGTTTTATGCACACACAAAATTCTGAAATTATGCAAAATGAGCCCAAAAATGTGAAATTATGCGAATCTGTTAATTTTAACAGAATAATAAAGGAAAATAATCAGAAATTATTTTTAAAATGATCAAATTTGGCTAAATTTTGCGGGGCGCATAAAACAACAGAGATAGGATTAGTGAGTCAGAGCGTTGGCTTTTTGAGTTCGTATTTCTATTTCTCTGTCTATGGTACCGTTTTCAGAAAAAGTGCTGCCAAGATATTTAAACTCCTCCACCTGTTTCAGTTGTTTACTATTATTGACATGGATGTTCAGGGGGACTATGGTTTCGGCTCTCTCTCATAACTTCCGTTTTAGGCAAACTTATTTTCAAGTTGAATTTCTCAGTCACAGCTGTTGTTGAGTTTGGTAGGCCTACAATGTAGTGTGATTTTGAAGGCTTTGATATGGTCACGATGAATAAGACGTAAATTCATTTAGGCTTTCTGGGCTTTGGTTTGCGTCTTGCATTATTGTGTCCATTTATTATAAACAGTAGGGGAGATAAAACGCATCCCTGTCGCACTCCAGATCTTACATGTAGGCCCTACTTTTGAACAAGTCTGTATTGCCTTCCTTCATTCTTAATGAGCTTCTGCTGTTGGCATATTCATGTATAGAGCTCTGACATTATCTAACATTTGTCCTCTGACGCCATACTTTTTTAATGTCTTCCAGTTTTGCATGGTTTACTCTGTAAAAGCATTCTCCTGGTCTAAAAAGACGATGTTGGATTCCTTGTTGTATTTGATTGTTTTCTCGCATATCTGTCAAAATGCGAATACAGCATCCGTGCATCCTCTTCCCTTTCGGAATCCTAACTGAGCGTTGCTCAGATTTCTCTCTACAATAGGTCTTGTGCGCTGCTCTAGTATCTTTGCGTATACAGTCCATGCCGGCTTTAAGCACGGTCATCGGGAGAAAGCTTAAGATTAAGCGTGCTTAAGTGCGAAGTAGACATAATCCAGAGATTTTCATGTAGAAAATTCCCCGTGCTGTTGTTACCCTTTGTTTGTAAGTAGGCCTATAGCGGTCCCGCAAAAGTGTGCAGTTATTTAAACACCCGCCATGGTAGTTTTTGTTTTGTGGTCGAATGGGAAATGAAAACTTAATTTAGACAGCCAGTCACGATACAGCACACTGGGCCTACTGTAACACACTGCCTGTGCGTATCACTGCCCGCTGTGCCACTCATACATGTACCACCGCCTTCATCCCACCTCGCGCGTGATACACAATCAGGATTAATGGATAGCGAGGGTCAAAGGTGAAATCGCAGCCAGCCTCCCTTTCTCGTCTCCCCGACTCTCTTTGTATTTTTTTTTTGTCGTGTGTAGCTTTGCCCTAGGCCTAGGCTAGATCCTATGTCCACGCGCACGGCTGTGTGCGTCTCTCTGCCTTCCTCTCCGCCCGTGCGAGTGTGTGTGTCCATCACTCACGTTCTTAATCTTTGTGTTTCTCTTGACACTCTCCACCGCTGCGGTGTAAACTGTGTTCGAACTTCGATGGCTCATTATGAAAATATTGACTGTCTTGTAAATGAAGCGTGCTTGAAGCCGAAGTTACCGTGCTTATAGGCGTGTAATTTATATATAGCAAAAATTCGGTAAGAAAGAGCCGTTTAGCGTACTTGAGTCAGAAACGTGCTTAAGGCCGGCACGGACTGTATTTTCCCCGAGTGGCTTAACAAGGAGATGCCTCTGTGTGTTGTGCAGTCGCATTTGTTGCCTCATTTCCCATAATGGTACAGGTAGGCCTACTTTATCCTGATTGCAAATTCGAATGGTCTTTGTTTTGTTTTAGTAGAGGTTTTACGGCGCTCGCAACCGCATAAGGTCATATGAGCGCCAGAAGATTAGAGGTATTACAAGAGAGTAACATACATAAAAAAGAAGAAGGGGAAATAAGGACGATAGATGTTTGATATATAGGAAAGAAGAAGCAGACCACACCAGAGCACCCACCGAATGGTCTTTGAAAGGGTTCACTACGTAGAGGTCCAATTGAATCAGGTTTGTATTATAATCTTCACCGAGTTTGAACAAACGTGATGGGCAGTAAGAAAAGGGGGCAACCAAACAACTTTTTAGGGTTACTGACCAACACCAACATGAGTTACCTCACTGTCAGAAATACTCCATTATTTCCCAACTATCGAGTCAAAAACATGTCTGCTGGGACATTTCAACGAATCAGCACTTTCCAAGAGAAGTCCTCTCCAACCTTAGTTTTTTTTCTTTAAATTACAGAGAAATCCACCACACATGTTCTAGATAGCGGGTTCAGTATGCTGTAGTATTGGAGAAGAGCAAGTTCTATCCCTTAAAGCAACAGCATACGGTCATATGAGTGCCAGAAGATTTGAGTTTTTAAGGTTAAGTAGAGGTTTTACGGCGCTCGCAACTGCATAAGGTCATATGAGCACCAGTAGATTAGAGGAGTTGCAAGGGAGTAACAAACACAAAAAAGAAGGCGGGGAGATAAAGACGATAGATAGCAATCGGAAAGTAAAAGCAAACCACACCAGAGCACCCGCCAACCACCCACACAAGAGGTTTACAAGAGAGTAACAAGACAAAAACACAAACAAAGACAAGTGCTAAGGACGATAGATGTTTGATAAGAAAGGAGGTACAGACCCCCTGCTCAGTAGGCATTCAAGTTTCATGGCACTTAGGACGATAGATGTTTGATAAGAAAGGAGGTACAGACCCCCTGCTCAGTAGGCCTTCAAGTTTCATGGCACTTAGGACGATAGATGTTTGATAAGAAAGGAGGTACAGACCCCCTGCTCAGTAGGCATTCAAGTTTCATGGCACTTAGGACGATAGATGTTTGATAAGAAAGGAGGTACAGACCCCCTGCTCAGTAGGCATTCAAGTTTCATGGCACTTAGGACGATAGATGTTTGATAAGAAAGGAGGTACAGACCCCCTGCTCAGTAGGCATTCAAGTTTCATGGCACTTAGGACGATAGATGTTTGATAAGAAAGGAGGTACAGACCCCCTGCTCAGTAGGCCTTCAAGTTTCATGGCACTAAGGACGATAGATGTTTGATAAGAAAGGAGGTACAGACCCCCTGCTCAGTAGGCCTTCAAGTTTCATGGCACTTAGGACGATAGATGTTTGATAAGAAAGGAGGTACAGACCCCCTGCTCAGTAGGCCTTCAAGTTTCATGGCACTTGCAACACCAAAGTCATAGCGCATATGATAATAGTTGCTGCGGGCGAGTTGTTATCGATCCAGCAACATCTGGGCTCTCGCCCTTCTGTCCAATGCCATTTAGTGATAAGTGCAGCGAGTAACATGCAAAGAAGAGGGAGGAGGTAAGTACGACAGTTGTTTGAAAGTAAAGAAAGAGCAAACCACACCAGACCCCCACAAAACCACAACATACACACAAGACACCAGTTTGGCATATAACCACCAATCAGTTTTCAACCAACGAAAACAATGTACCAGTGAAACATACGCGACAACAAAATTCCATAGTAATTATTACTCTTTATTTAAGAGGTCAGAACGCAAGCGCCTCCAACTTCCTTGATCCTCCTCTCAGCTACTTTGCTGAAGAACTTGGCCTTCACAATCACGGGTCTCTTGGGAAGATGACCTTTGCCCAACACCTTGTAGTAACCCTGGAGGATACCAAACATTTTCATTATAAAAAAGTAGTTCAGCATTATATTCAGGGATGCAACTGTGTATTGTTTTCTTTTCCAAATACGCAACAAATTACTCATACTGATATGTTCTGTTTTCAATTTTTCTGTACATAAAGCATGAAAAAATCATGAAAATCAAAAGTTGCCGTGTGCTAGGCTCTACACAGCAACACAATTTTTTGGAA
Organism: Aplysia californica; assembly: GCF_000002075.1. Lineage (NCBI taxonomy): Eukaryota > Metazoa > Mollusca > Gastropoda > Aplysiida > Aplysiidae > Aplysia > Aplysia californica. Next base: position 14,229 of record NW_004798201.1, on the reverse strand, counting down.
AACATTCAAGATGACACAGGCATGCATTTGAATGAATTGGTCTTTTTTTTTTTTACAGTTCATAATGTGCAGGCATTTCAGACACTACTTGTTACTTCTCTTTACACATTATGTGCTCAGTGTCTGTAATAATCTACATAAAAACCTCATATTTGCTATAACGTACACTCGGATTCAACGAGGTTTTAGGTCAGGCCCGGCGACCTCGTTGAATCAGAGTTCCACTGTATGTGGGTCAACCATATTTTGCAGACCTTTATAACCCAATAACTTTTTTATCTATGAACTGATCCGATTCTTAAAATTCAAAAAGCAAATTTTCATTGGCATTGCTACACAAAAGTCTGCATCGACTATCAAGGCACACTGGAAATTACGGGTCACAAAAGCGTGACAAACATTAAAAAGAAGACGACGAGAAATGACGATAGTAAGGATTAGGAAAAAAAAAAGCAGCAGTTCCCTGTTGCAGTCATGAGCATGACCTTGATGAATCAGCCCATTTACAATTGTGTCGCTGTCCAAGAAGTCCAGACACATTCGAAGCGTCGGAAACGCGACTGCACTTCGTTTCAGCTCTTATACTATTTACTACTAACCCGAAAAATTTTGTTTCGGTACCAAACAGGAGAAGAAACATTTTGCAATAACCATGTAAAACAAACATCTCGGCCCCAGATTCTCTTTAAGGTGAGACTTCGTTTCCAAAGACCCCTGGACAGAGCCGGCGATTCCTGGGCAAATTAGGGTGGTGTAATGTATTAACCAATCAAATTATTTAAGCGTGTGAATTTTAGGCCAAGAAAATGTAGTCTATAATAAACCCCCCCCCCCCCCCCCCAACCTTTAAGAGAGAGCATCATGGTTGACATCAAGTGTGAATTTAGGTAAAGGGAGTGTATACAGACCCGGTAACCGGGAACAAAGTCACAAAGTATACAGACCCGGCAGGGGAACTCCTTTGTGATTTCGGAGAGTTTCAGCGCCCTCTTGGCTCAGGGTAGACCTAGGTTCTTCTAGATCTATGGGCTAGGTCTTGATCTAGGCAGACAGACATAAATCTTTCATCTAGTTTCGCGGCTAACCTAGATCTAGATTTAAATGAAGATTGCGGATGTCGTTTCGATGAACGATGGTTTTTCCTCCGTTTTGGAACAGGAGGAATCACAATCCGAAGAAAAGAACAAGTTACAATGTTATAATTTCAATCGAGCAGTCTCTCTCTCTCTCTCCTCTGTGTACCGATCGCCTTCTCTTTTTCTTTGTTTGTCTCTGTATTTCTTTGTCCCCACCTATTTCCCACTCTATCTTTCTCTCGTTCCCTCCTGCCAACTGGGGCATGTCATATACATTATGCTAGCACCCCCCCCCCCCTCTCTCTCACACACACACAAAAGAATTCTACCGGGTCTGAGGTCTGAAACATCCCGAAATCACAAAAGAGTTCCCCAACCGGGTCTGTACACTTCGTGACTTTGTTCCCGGTTACCGGGTCTGTATACACTTGGTTAGGTAAAACAATACTTACGGCTTGGACAACATCAATAACGGGAGCCTTCTCAGAGGGTTTGGCCAGGAGGTACTTGTCCCGAGACTGTTCACTGAGCAGCGACCACAGCTTGTCCAGGTTGACGGACGGACAGAAGAACTTGTTCTGGGTCTTGTGGAAATACCTCATGCCCACTTTACCAAAGTAACCAGGATGGCTGGGGGAAGGAGAAAATTTAAAAAAAAAAAATATTTGATCACATGGTGTAATACAAACAATTCAAACTGCTACATTATTGTGTGCATAATCTCTTACTGTGAGTCAGCACAATAGCAATCACTTTTCGTTTTTAGTTTTAGTAAGAGTTTTACGGCACTTGCAACACAATAAGGTCATATAAGTGCCGAAGATTAGAGGTGTTACAAGAGAGTAACAAACACAAAAAAGAAGGAGGGGAGATAAAGACGATAGATGTTTTGATAGGAAAGAAGGAGCAAACCACACCAGAGCACCTGCCAACCACCCACTTAGTAAGAGTTACAGCACTTGCAACACAATAAGGTCATAAGCGCGGAAGATTAGAGGTATTACAAAAGAGCAACAAACACAAAAAAAGGAGGAGTGATAAGGACGATAGATGTTTGACAGGAAAGAAGTCCCGAGCAAATCACACCAGAGCACCCGCCAACCATCCAATAGCAATAACTTTCACCTGGAACATATGACATGCACTTAGAAAAGGGACAAACTTAGCAGAATACCCCTCATAAATGTTAACAGCTATGATTTTCAAATCAAACCACAATAAACTTCCTTAGTCCATACAACGTTCACACAATTTATTAGGCTATTTACTAATGCACACAAAAAATTACTAACTTTGCAATGTAGAAATCTACAAAAAGCTACGCTCAACACAAGAAAAGATCGATTAACAAGCAACCATATTCTAAGCACAGACACACATGGACAGAAAAAAAAAACTTTTCGAATTTCCAGCCAAAAACAAGCTGTTCCAGCCCTCATTATATCATTATAAAACATCCCAGGGTGTGTGCCTGTACGTCAAACATGCAGGGCCGCCGAGAGCCAGGTCGGGCCCTGGGGCAGCAATCACCTTCGGGCCCCTCCTCCCCCCTCACCTGCAATCTAATAACCCAACAAATACAGTGTGCATAGGCATATAGAATCACTTTACTGTAGCATATGGATTACATACCAACATACGCTCTCTCTCTCTTTTCCGCGTGCTTGCGGGCCCCCCCAACCCCCGGGTCATTGCCCCCCCCCTCGACAGGCCTGCAAACATGCAAACCCCCCCCCCCCCCCCAATAGCAGTAACAAGGACACGTTTTATACTATACTTACTATTTGTCAAAGTTGATTCTGTGGTGATGCTGTCCACCAGCGTTACCGCGACCTCCAGGATGCTTCCTGTGTTTGCCTGTTAGGAAGATAAAAATTTCGAATAAAAAACCCAAAAACAACAACAACACAAAACAAATATAATCCATCACACTTTTTACCACATTCATCAAAGAAATTGAGCATATTTCTGTCACAAGTTAGTTAATTCGCCTACATCCCATAGCACGATAAAAAATAATAATACAACAGGCATTCCTACTAAAAATAAAGAAAAAACAGAATCTGAACAACTGCTACAAAGTCTTCGATCATATTTTGGGGGGCAAAAGATTATGCTGCTTCGCACTCCAAACAATATGATCTTAGTGATGCACATTGCGATTTCATTCACACAATATGAAGAGAATTATACAGCAGAGAAAGAGACAGTTCTGAGTTGGTGCTTGTTCAAGACACATTGAAACAATTCAAAATGGTGTATGCCATTTGAAATACAGTAAACTGTTTTAACATGAAGCCATTTACAAAGAAATTCCCTTTTACCACGAACAAATTTCACAACCCCCCCCCCCCAGTCAAACCTTGGAACCCTCCACTTGAGGCCCGTAATTCCCCCCCCCCCCCCCCCCCAAGAAATCTCAATGAGAAATTCCCTGGCACTGCATGAAGTTCCCGAAATCAAGGTTACAACTTTAATTTTGCTCCTTACACTTCTAGTCGTTTGTTTTAGTAGAGGTTTTACGGCGCTCGAAACTGCATACGGTCATATGAGTGCCAAGGGGTGGATGTCAACAGTGAAGTCCTTACAGGGAATCAGACTTACTCTGCTCACCTCTCTAGCTTCAATAGCACAAAGTCTGCTTTGACTATACTTTACTTTTCCGATCCAGCGGCCATTTGGGTTAAATGCTTCGACTATCAAGGCACCCCCGAAATAGCGGACCACAAGAGTGTGACAAACATACAGAAGAAGTAGAGGAAATGACGATAGAAAGGATTAGGAAAGAAAAAGCAGCAGTTCCCTTGTACTGTTGTAGTTCAGGCACAGTTACGACCATGACGTTGGATCAGCCCATTTACAATTCTACTGTGCATTAGAACGAGAAATGTCCCCCCTTCGAGAATGGCCTAAAGACACTTCAGTCAGTGGCACCGCCCCAAGGCTCCTTACACTCAGATTAAAAAAAAAAAGCAAGCCAACAATAAAAACGAACAAAGGTAACAAACTTACCAATACGGCCATGGCCGTGGCTTACGTGACCACGCAGCTTCCTGGTCTTCTTCAGTTTAGTGGTCTGAAAAAAAAAAAATAAAAAAAAATAATGTGAGTTAATTGGTAATAGAAGAGCATTTTATTACTCTATCATGTGAAGCAAAAATCACATGAAGCTACAGCAAGCACCAAGCACACCTCTGTGATTGGCCTAAATATAGATGACGTATTTCCGCCTTCTATTTTTGTTGTCCTCCGGGGTTTCCCTCACCAGTTGACTAGATCTAGATCTCACCGTGGCAGCCTGCTTTGCTGCAAAGCGCATGATGGGCCACATACCTAGGTTTCACCGCTGACTGCTTGGGGTGTGTGCGCACGCATGTGTGCGTTTGTGTACAACTTAGATAGAGGAGAAGGTAAATGATCGAGAATTGCTGGGATTGTTTATAAAAGATAAATTAATAAAAAAAAACAAAACAACACGTCGAGATCAAGATCTAAATTTATCAAGTCAACAGTTACTAAAGGTAACCCAAGAGTCATGGGGGATACCCCGGTAGACGACAAAAGTAAATGGCGGAAATACATACGTCATCTGATCTATAGGAGGCTATTTGGGCAAATCACCTTGGTTAGGCACTTGGATATCGGCCCGCGCGGCCCGAGATTTTCGTTCACCTGCGGCCGCCGCGTTTTGTGTCAGAAATCGGGCCCCGTGAGGGGGGTACCTATTTGTTTTGTTTCGTTTATAGTGTTCTTTTCAATTTATGGATTACTTCCGCCTATCAAATTAAAGAGGAAAGAAAGGCGCGTATTATGGCGTTTTCCACTTCGGGATCGGTTGTGTGTGTTCGGAGTTACAAGGAGTTAAAAATAAGGTAAGTTCAAGCCTTTATATTTAAAGAGTATATCTTTTTTTTTTTAGGTACTCCTCACAGTCTTTTCTTCAACCTTTTATCTCTTTTATTTGTTAATTTCAATGTTGTACGTTGAGGCATAAGCGTGTGAGCCCTAATTTAAATAGGTCACTCTCCATGAATGGGCATGACCTATTATCGATCGCGCTGCTGAGCGTGAACCGGGAGGTCATGGCGGCCATTGCGGAAAGCGAACTTAACCCACGCTAACGTGTATTGTTGGCGTTTATTACCTCTTAAACGGCATTGAAGAATGTTTTATAGTAGAAGATATGATTCATTTTAAATTTTGGAATGTAATATGTATCACTGTTGTATAATTTTTATGAATTTGCACCATGTAACAATCAGTAAGGAGTCTTGGGTGGGGGGAGGGAAATGTAACAGCCTTGGCCTTGTTTTGTTTCTGTGTTACTCTCACTGTTAGACCATCGATTTCACGCAAGTTTTTACTTCTTTTGTGTGCTTATATATTGTCTTTAAATATTTTTTCTTCTTAATTGTTTTTGTGTGTGCTTGTTATTTAAATATCTCTTTAAATTTTCATGTACTTTGTCCAGTTTGTTTTAAGATACATGTTTATTAGAAGATGTTTTTTCTCTTGTCTAGTCATCTACACTCTCCCTTTACTAGAGTTGTAGTGTGAAAATGTCAAATTTCCATCCACTGCTCACAAATGAATTTATTTACTTCATTGATGAATTCATTGCTTTGCTTTTTTTTTTCTTTCCACAGCCCCTGATCACAACCTGCCACTGTTCCATTGGATTTATTGACAGCTCACCAGAATAAATCCTGACTTTAATTAAAATCCAGAAATGCTTGCGGAGTTGGTCGAATTCACAGAAAAACTTGTTTGAACAAGTTGCAAAAAAATTGAGCACTTAAGAAAGCATTTGTTGCAGACAAGAAAAAAAAAATTGACATTAATTTAACAATATCAAGTTGGCAGACTGGGTGAACTAAACAATTGCCAGAAATAAAGAAAGAATAAATAAGTATTGTGACACAATTGCGTGCTTCAAAAAACATGTCATATTTCACAACTAATTGTCTTTGAAGAAGTTGAACATTTAAATAAACACAATAAAAATATAATGAAAAACTTGCTGAACAAACTGAAGTAATAAAATTAGAAGAGACTATTGTTTAACTTACAGGGCAATCTCATGAGTTAAAGATGTAAAAGAGAAATCAAAGATAAAGACAGAGTAATTGATCATTTACATGACAAATTAAAACATGAAAGAAACATTCTAACAATAACATGCAAAATGAATTTAAAAAACAGTATTATCATGAATTAAGGTAGACTAAAAAACACTAGTTTGCAGCAGCTGTAGACACAAATGTTAACTTTAAAAACTTCTATGCTCATCTTATTTTAGGCGACCAGCTGTTTTGTTAAAATATATTATATTTTTTAATCAGTTTTTTGTTAATTCTACTGATATTTGATATGTAGATGTTCCAAAAGAAAGGCCTTAAAAAGACCTTCAAAATGATACCTCAATTATTGATGTAGCTTAATTTATAAGAAAGTTATGGCAAAATATATTGACCGCAGGACGATGCGGTCACGTTACACAACACAGTGTTACATAATATTACCCAATATTACCCACCACGACATATTTTAAAAATATCGTCTGACTGTTATTTTGTCCTCAATATCACAAGGTTTCAGAAAATGTTTGGTTTTAGCATGTACGCAGCAGCATATTGAAGCAGCTTACATTTCCCTTATTGTCCTTGCTGTTTCGATCACAAAAATTGCCTTTTTTTTCTATATAGATGTTATCCCCTCGAAAAGATCTTTAAAATGCAATATCTCAAAAACGGTTCAACATAGAGCAATAACTAAGGTAGCGTTGGAATCGTGTCACTGAGCTCTTTGCATTGGTATTGTTTTTAAAGCAATTTGAAAGCTTTGAAATTTTTATCCAAGTGCCTACCTTGGTGTGCTAGGCGGGGTACTCGATGTAGTTGTAGTTTAATGTACTCAAAACTGCAAAATGTAGGCCTAACCTGCTATGGCACGCCTATGGATAGGCTACAATTCCGAATAGATTCTAGTTTGTAATCACTCACTAACTGACAAAATCCAACCTTTCTCTTTTAAGAAAGCAGTTCATAATTATTTCTGAATCCATCAAATAATGTGAATAAAACATGATGCATGCAGACCCCATGATTGCCTTTTCTGACTATTCACTAGATCTAGGCTAGGCTGAGCGGAAGGACTTCCGTAACGAGCACTACTCCAACAAACACAAACTGGTGCTTTTTCGGTAGTTCCTACCCCCCTTATTATTTGAGCCTAGATATCTAGATCTATACGTTTGATGCACAGCGAGCTAAGGTCAAACCTAACAACTGCAAAACATCAAATGTTATGGTAAAATTCAGGGGGGCATGACCTCCCTGAAACCCCCCACCCTATTTTTGTAGAGTCAGGGGGGCTCCCCCCTACTCTTGGGGCCAAAACCCGCCAATAATTGCGGGGTGGGAACTACAGAAAAAGCGCCCACAAACTCACCTAGATTCTAGATCTAGATATCTACCCCAAACTTAAATCCCACCCCTACCCATCTGTTCTACTCTGCCTCATAGTAATAGTGGTCGCTCGTTACAGAAGTCCTCCCCGATAAGTCCTCCCTGGATCTTGAGTCATCTGAAGGCAAAGGTAGCTGGGTTGTTCGACTGATGGGACAGTACCAATATTCTCCACAGTATCAGTTTGCAACAGTAAATCCAAGCTTATGATTAGGGGAAGATTGAAGGGTATTTTTTTACTTTCCGTTTCCCTCCCGTCCCACACTCAGCTACCAATTGTCTATTTTGTACTAAATATTGATGCGCTGAACACGAATATCAACTTCATTTCCGTCGCAAATTAATAGTTTTTGAAATATTTGATTGTTTTTAACCGAGATAGACATACTTTGGACCAATTGGGGGGTTCCAGGAGGGCCTGCCCCACTGGGGTAAAAGAAAATCTGGGGGGTTACAGGGGGGCATGCCCCCGTTTTTACCCATAGTTTGATATTTTACAGTTAGATTTGAAATTGTCTTGAAAATAATTGCTTTGCGACAGTTTTAGTGGCTTTATGTGTGATCTGCAGCAAACAGTACAGCAGTTTGACCCCTGAAACAGTGCATCTGTGTGCGGGAGTGAAAGTAAAAATTTACCGATTGAAGAATACCGGACCACCCGTACATTATTGCGCGAGAAAGTGGGGTAGGTGGGGCCCCCCTGACAAAATTTTTATGAATACATCTACTGGTCCGAGATTCTCCATTGAGAGATATTAAAAACAGGAAAATTATGAATTCCTAGCCTCAGGCTAAGGCTAAGGTTGAGACATAGATCTAGATTAGGCAAAAGTCAGTCCGCTGGTCCGGTATTCTTCAATCTTACCATGATTAGATTTCTAGATTTTGATCTAGATATCTAGATCTAGACTCTAGATATTTTCTACTATACTATAGATGAAAATCACCCGAAATGAAAAACCATGCTGTCAGTCACTTTCTATTCTAGATTAGCCCACACCACCCACTTATGCTACTCAAGATTCAAGAGCAAATGCGACATCTAAACTGATTGTGACGAAAGGGATAACTGGTGGAACAATTTGGTCATGCAACAAATGTATTTACCAGTCACCGGATGGTCCAAAATTGACAGACTTTGCCACGGACATGGAATCATGGAAAGTAACGGGAGTGGGAGAGCAATTGAATGAAGTCAATTGCCAGGACCATTTTTCCAGGCCCATGTTTCGTCACAAGGCTACTTTGCCTAAACACAGACTGGACCTGGATCTAACAATCAGGTTTTCTTGTCATTGAGCCTTCAGTCTCTGACCTACGAATCATTTTTTTGTAAAATCGAGGAAAAACAATAACGTTTGTTAGTTTATTCTGCCAGGGACAATGTCCATCCACATCAGCCGCAACTAAAGTCATGCATTTGACATGATCTAACCCATAACATTGAACCTGTACTTTTGTATCAGCTATGTAAGACATGTAAATGTCCGCTATACATCAACAAATAACTGATGCCGTTTGTAAAATGATGATTTAACGGGATATTTTGGGCACCAAAAGACAAATTTCTCACCATTTTCGCTCACGGAGTTTCCGGAAAAGGAAGAGGTTGGGAGATAACTCTTTGTTGTTGATATGATCGCAGGGGGAGTAACCCTAACCACTGATTCAGGAAGTCAAGTCAATAGCCTAGCCTAGGCCTAGTCTCGACGCTGACTGGAGTCTCGACAACCGTGGTTGGGTGACAGTGATTGTTGTCAGCACAGGGGTGTTCTGCTTGACCTTTTTTCCCGCTGATGTTACGAGGAACCAAGATATTCTGAGTTTTGCAAGGGGTTAAAAAGGTCAGTGTACTTGTGCAATACATTTTTCTTCGTCTTGAGCGGCTGTAGCGAAGGCGAGAAATGTTGAAACATTGAGTGACTAATGTCACTAATGATGAACAGTTCACTGACCAACAGTGACAGAGACAGGAGTAAGTATATATAGATCTAGACGTCTAGATCTAGAAATTCTAGATCTAGATCTAGATATAGATCTAATCTATATATGGCACTTAACTGACTGATAGTGAGTCACTCGAATCTACAAACATCTAATACTAGGCCTATACTTGCAGTAATCACCACATCTGCAGTAAGTATCAGATCAGTTCTGATATTACAACGAATAGGCCTACAGCCTACATTGCAGTTTTTAGAGACAGTGAGAGGAGCTCCACCCATCCCATCTTTTTCTTTTTCCAAGTCTTGTTTTACTAGGCTGACTGAACTGGACTGTTCCACAGTGTTATAATGAATCATGCCCCATAAATATTATTAGAGTCTTAAACCATTAGTTAGGGAAGCCTGTGGCTATGGCCACTATGGGTGATAATTGGTGGTTCACAATAATAGTGGATGTAATTCTGAGGTTTATGAAATGTGTTTCAGGTCAGGAGTTGGATTGAAATGACCCCCCCCCCCCACCCCCATTGCCCATTGACATGTTGAATTATCTAGCAGAAGACATCATGTTTGTTTAAAATTCAAGTAATGCTTTTTAAATGTGTCGTCAAAATTAGCTAAGACATTTGTGAAGAAACATCATGAAAACCTGTCATAATAGGTAGATTCTAGATCTAGAATCTAGTCTAGAAATTATTTCAACTTTGATTTTTTTTAAAAATCTGTCTTACCCTTAAATAATTACTGCACCTCATTTTGTATTCTCAAATTTGTCTTGGCATGTTCTTATTTTGTGGTTTTTAGATTTTTATGAAGAATGTTAAAGTAGGGTTACGTTATAAAGCAAGGTTATTACAGTTTAACAGTGTTTTGCACAGTATCTTGTCTTAGAATAACAAACAGAGAAAGCTGTTCATAATGCCTGTGTTTGATAGTACAATATAAGAGATTAAAATTTATTGATGCTGTGTGAGGCAAATTGACTGCTACTTGTGACATCTTGTCTGTCTTTTGTTTGGGCCTACCGTTTTACACAGGAGCCCTCAAGAGTCATATCAGTGGAAAGACCCCCATGTAAGATCACAGGCTATGTCCTCCCCAAACCACGAGGGGAGCATCCGTCATCTTCCGCCGGGGAAATTGAGCAATATCAAGAAGCTTTTTGAAGAAGGTAATAAACTCCATTTTATTTTTTGTTGACGTTTTAAACCTCCATGTCAGTTTTATAAAGATACTTTTTACGGTTGAAGTTTTTTAACTTTGTCTCTACGTGACCTATCATGGACTTAAATTTAGTCTGTAGGTATCATGTGTTCAAGCAGCATTATGTATAGTCCAATATGGAAATGATCTCTAAGACTTAAAATCACCACCTTTCAAACACTTCATGTGGGCTTACCACTTATTAAGAAGGCTCCTTTTCACTCAAAGTTTTTGCCAGGTCAATACTAAACATTAATCAAATACATTCCTGAGGTGAGTTTTACAGTTTATGTTTTAAATAAAGGTATAGTTTGCAAAAAAAGTCTGCACACTGTGGCAAAATCAAGACAATTTATTTTTCTTTTTTGGGTGTAATGACACTTTGTAGCTTTACATTTAGAGAAAAAGAAGTGAAAAGTAATTTTTTCATTTGATTTTGCAGATAGTAATGGAGATAAGCCTAGCCCTCCGTCTCGCCCCCCAGCCCCCTCATGTAGGCCCAAGTCCAGTCAGGCCAGGCCAAAGGTGCCGCCTCCACAAAGGCCTGCGTCACAACCTCAGGCCGCCGTAGCAGCGCAGATGGCCGCAAATGTCTCCCAACTCAGGGAAACAGGAGGGACATCTAATAAAGGTAGAGTTGAACCTGCTGTAAGGGCCACCTGTCTAACTAAAGACCGTCACCTGTACAAATGTAGTCACTTCCTGTATAAATGACCACTTTCCATTTCCCACCTTGTGTTTTGTTTTTTATCATAACGACACTGACCAAGATTCCATCTGTCTAAGACAACTACGTTTCTCCTCGACATTAGGTGGCTGTCTTGGACAATCATTTCTGAATTTTTGTATGCTTTTATTATATTAATTAAGGGGCCTCATCTTATAAAAGTACTTTTGTATGGTGCTATACTCAATGCAAGAGGTCTGTTTGAAATAAGATAACTTAGCGCGCTGGTCAGAATAGAGAAAAAAGAGATAAAGCAGATATGTTGCACTGATGACATGTCACAGTAAATTCAAACATGGGTAGATGATCCTCTACCTTTCTACTGGAAAAGACGAAAGATAATGTTTCTAAAATTTACCTGAAAGTTTAGCTATATGTCTGATTCTTTCCTTTTTTTTTCCTTAGGCACTGCATCTGACAAAAACCTGGATGTTAATCGTTTGACGGCTGCCAAAGATCCTCGGCGACTCAGTCCTACCATATCTCGGAGGATCACCGCGCTGATGGATAACAGAGGGGCGGTCAAAGATGAGGAAACAAATGTGTCCAATAGTGCAATCTCTCAACCTCAGAGCATCCCTAAGGCATCACCGATTCATGGTTTCCCAAAGCCGGGGCACAGACGAGGTCAAAGTTATGGAGATGCTGCAGTTGTGCTAGATAATCCGGTGTATGGTGGCTTTGAATCCAAGGCAAGAGCAGACCCTGTGGTATCTGAGCCTTACGCAAAAGTCAACAAGCACAGGAAGAATGAAACAGACACAAAGAAAGTAAAATTTGATTCTGAAGAGGTTCAGATTCACAGGAGAGAAGCTGTGAGAAAAAATTCTGGGGAGAGGAGAAAGACTGTTGCATGTATTTCACCGGAAGATGAAAATGGTGGAAGTTCAGGGTCAGGGGTTAGTGTGGCGGGCAGAACAAAGCTCTTCGATAGTCCCAAGGGAGAAAAACCTGCTCTTCCTGTAAAATCAGAGTCGGTGAAAAGACAGTTCAGTATGAGAACGGCGAAAGAATTCCAGCAGCAGCAGCAGCAGCAACAAAAACCTGTAGCACGTATAACGAAAGCTCCAGTGCAAGATGAAAATACAAACGCTGGCTCTAATTCTGGCTTGGAAGCTATTTACGATCCTCCGTGGGATTTGAGCAAAAACCCTCTAGTGGACAAGGTGAAAAAAGCTAAGCCCCCTTCTTCAGCTCTTTTACCCCCTTCATCTACTCCAGGCAGCCCAGCTAAGAGTGCAGCACCGATAAAACCTCCTCTACCAAGTCTTCCTCCTCCCAAAAAAGACTCCCCCGTCCACAGAACTTCTTCTAATGTGGAGAGTGGGAATGAGTCTGGAGCCTTGAGGAGATCAAAAGCTCAGGGCGCTAGCAATCTGTCAGATTCTCCCTCCAAGTCAACACCTGCCCCACCCCCACCCAAGCCCCCCAGGACGCATGCTCACGACAGTTATTTAAAAGTGAAACTTTCACAAAATCTGGACACTTCCTCGTCTTCTGACTCAGGCAAGGAGCAGTTGTCAAACGTTAAAAAAGTCCAGGTGGTGGAACCTGACTCAAAAGTCAGTGATACTTCTGAGGAGGTCGAGTACCTCTCTGTGAAGGACAGGATATCCAAAATGCAGCAGCAGAAGGCAGAGTCACCTCCCCTATCATCTTCTCCTCCCGTGTCCTCATCATCATCAAAAGATCAAACTGTTGTTCTCCGTCATCAACACCCTCCGTCCCGCCCCCCTCCCCCGCGGCGACGGCCGAACTCAGGAGGAGCTCCGCCTCCGTTGCCCCCCGCTCACCACCTCAAGTCACGTCCTGTCACTCAGTTCTCTCCGGCACACGGTGACGGACCCATCGTCATTCCAGTGTCCCCGAGGAGATTTCAGCCCCAGACCCGCCAGATGGCCAGCCGCCAGCTGTCACACACTCCAGGGTTCCAGTACCAGCAGAGACAGCCCAATGACAAACTTCCTCCGGCCCCCGACGGCGAGCGACCGCTGCAGAGATTCCCGCTACGGAAAAGTTTTAGTTCGGAATGTATTCATTCGAGCCAAGGCAGTTCTCTGAACCTTGATGAGACGGAGGACATGACCACGATGATGCAGAGCACCTACGAGTCGCAGTATGAGGCAGTGATTGATGCAGAGGGGTACGCCGTCCCCAACGAATTCATGAAATTGCCGGGTAGACGCAGGGCTGACTCACAGTTTGATGAGGTAAGTGGAAGCTTCGTGTTGGTTGCGTAATGGGGACATTCTTCATCTTTCATGCAAAAGAAGAGTTTGGTTCTCTCAAGGGGAAGATGTTCTTATTTTATTTATTTAGTTCAGTGTCTTCACCTTTCTGCTAGGATCTTTTCTACACAGCCTGGATGGGTGGTTGGCGGGTACTTTAGTGTGGTTTCCTCCTTCTTTCCTATCAAGCATCTATCGCCATTATCCCTCTCTTCTTTACTTTGCATATATTATGTTCTCTCAAGTAACACTTCTAATCTCTGAAACTTATATGACCTAATTGTGTTGCCATTGTTGTAAAACTGGTCTAAAACTAAACTTTATTATATTTTATAGACTATACTAAACTAAACTACACTAGACATATCCTGGGTTATCCCTGACAGGCCAGGCAGAGTTGAAGTAGCCTACATTCTCAATAGTCCACAAAAACAACCGTCGCTGATGAATAAATGTTTAGAGAAACTTGAAGTTTTTCATGTTTCAAGGAGTGGTTAATTGATGCTCCAGTGCTGTGCCATACATACTCTACTATTTTGGAGTGGTTAATTGATGCTCCAGTGCTGTGCCATACATACTCTA
>NW_004798200.1:281053-282157 GCF_000002075.1 Aplysia californica | reverse complement strand
GGAAGCACATCGACACAAGAGATAACGGTCATCGAAAGCAAGCAGAGAGGGAAACAGTTAGCAAGAACCAACAAAGGGAGGTACAGAAGCCGGAGGGCTTACTACCAAACGCCCACTCCAACCATAAGCCAGTGATGTGTTGACCCGAGTGCCGTGTAAGCAAAGAGAACCTTTGGTGTAAGCGGGTCCTCAGTCCCCAGCCACAGACTGGCTTTTAGTTTTAGTTTTAGTTTTCGAGAGACTTTACGGCACTTGCAACACAAACAGGTCACACACGTGCCGAAGATTAGAGAAGTTACTTTCAAGTAACATAATAATACGATGGAAAAGAAATAAGGAACGGTAGGGGGGAAGGGCATATAAGGTGTGGGAAGGGGACTTCACACCGTGAACATGAAAACCTTGACACCTTGACTTATGTGTCTTTACCTTGGGCCATAACAGTCACATGCTGTTATCTGCCCTTTTAAAACATATAAAGAAAACAGAAATGAAGAATGTGAAGGAATAAGGAAGCTATGTCTTTCCTTTGTTAAAGGCGATCCCAAAACAGCGCGTTCTCAAGTGTTGACGGAATGCACGTCCTGGGTGTGTTGAAAATTTACTTACTTACTCTCTAGTCTCTCCCTATACCGTCAGGTACATAAGGCGGAGGGCAGTCGACCCCACGATTGCCTGTCCCTGGCCAAGTTGACAATTTGTCTCTCCTGTTCCTCTTGATAATAGATAGTTACGCGTTCTGAGCAGACCAGCGACACTGTCCACACATGCACAGCCCTGCACCAGGTCGCTCTAGACTAGGGGGAAAAGCTACACCAGCAACTATCGCCACTATCAGTGAGTATCAGGCCCCCACACCACAGGCGGGCACACTACCCTACCCCACCGGGGGGGTCCATGAGATACACCCACAGCCCAGAGCTCAGAGCAGGATCAGCAGAACTACAGCTGGGATAACAGGAACACGGAGACACATAGGCTATGAGAACATCTGTCGTGAGTCCTCCTTTTGGCTAGAGGTTTTTGTTCTTTTTGTTTGTTTGTTTGTTTGTTTGTTGTTGTTGTTGTGGTTTTTTTTGTGTTTTTTTTTTTTTTTTTTTTTTT
>NW_004798200.1:274074-276648 GCF_000002075.1 Aplysia californica | reverse complement strand
GTTTTTCTTTGTGTGTGTGTGTGTGTGTGTGTGTGTGCGCGCGCATGTGAAGCGCGTGCATGTGCGTGTGTGAATGAGTGAGCATGTATTAGCATAATAAGTATTCGTACATGCATGCTCAAAATATGCGTGCACGTATGTGTGCGCGCGTGCGAGCGAGCGTGCATTGTGCACTCACCAGCCATGCACGGCGTGTAGATAAATCAAGCCCAGTACTCACCGATCTCGTCTCAAACAACTTGACCAGACTCCTCACCGAGTTCCTGGAGCCCGTCCTCACCAGGTTGACCAGACTCCTCTCTCGCTTCGCCGGCTGTTGGGAACCGGCTCGACCCCCACCACCTCCACCAACACCTCCCCAGCCGGACGGCGAGGCGTTGGAGTTCGAACCCCTCACATCCTGGGACTTGGAGCGGCGGGCGCGAAATCGAGACCAGGAGCGGGAGCGACCACGTGACCTGGTCCGGCTGCTGCTTCCGCTACTCTCCTCATTGTTGTTGTTATTGCTACTACTGTTGTTATTGTTGTTGTTGTTGCTGTTTTTGCTGTTGCTGCTGCTGTTGTTGTTGTGGGTGTGGTTGTTGTTGTTGGTCTCGGGCGGTCGGCGGCGCTGCTGTTGCTTCACCTCCGGCTCCTCAAAGGTGACGTTGCGTCGTTCCTTCATGGACATCACTTCCCGGACCCGCCCTCACACGGCGCGGGGTCAAACCTCTCACCCCTCACCACACAAGGCCTGATACACTACAGTAGTGCACACTTTCAAGAGTGATTTGAGCTGTTCCAAATAACCAACATGGTAGACAGAAGGTTCGGGTTCAAACCTCTCACCCCTCACCACACAGCCTGAAACTCTAAAATGCACACTTCCAAGTGTGCATTGAGCTGTTCCAAATAACCAACACGGTAGACAGAAGGTTCGGGTTCAAATCTCTCACCCCTCACCACACACAGGCTGATACACTACAGTAGTACACACTTTCAAGAGTTTATTGAGGTGTGCCACATAAACATGGTAGTCAGACGGTTCAGGTTCAAAACTCTCACCCCTCACAACACGCAGCCTGCTAGACTACCGACTTCTAACAGCTTACGGAGACAGTCCTAGTAGCCGACATGTCAGTCAGAGAGCTCGGGTTCCAACCTCCTAGAAGACGCAGCCTGCTACACCAGGCACCTCCCACAGCTTACGGAGAACGGCAGGGTATCCAACATACTAGTCACAAGGCCCTGGTTCCAAACTCTCTCGACAAAACGTCAGCTGCTGTTGTACTATCCACCTCACTTCTTCATAATGTTTGCATGGCGGTGACTCCAGTGGTCAATAAATATGTCCTCCAGTTCATCAACTTCTCAACAGCCGACACACAAAAACCGTACGATGATGATATCATTGGGGTAGAAGTGAGAGCTGGGGAACGTTCTCTACGCCAAGCGAGGACACACGGGGACGGCTATACAAGAGTGTGACTAGAGTAGGAACACATCCAGTGCAGGAACACATCCAATTCAAGTGACATACGGGAACAACTAGACAGACGAGAAGGTGACCAAAGTAGGAACACACCCAGTGCAGGAACGAATTCAATCCAGGTGACACACAGAAACAACTTTATTACGAGGATGTGACCAAAGTAGGAACAAACCCGGTGTAACTTGTAAGAATGTATCCAGTTCAGAAATCAGACGCATCCACGATTGTATCCATTTCACGAATCAATTAAGTCCTTCGGGCGAATGTATCCATTTTAGAAATCGTTAACAACGAAAGAAAAACTCCACTGGAATGTAAGTGTAGGTTCATTATAATAAATATTAAATATCCACATGAGGAATCACTGGTCGAAACAACTCCAAATGGAATGTTGGGTGTCTGGCACTTCAGGAATAAATTATTGTAGAAGTTTTTACGCCCCCATCGACACAATAAGGGGGATCATTTAGGAGGCGGGCAGCTTCCTACCCTATCTGTCGGTTTATAAGACGGAGAGATGCTCAATAACAATTCACCCCAAACGGGAATACAAGAACTCACATCTTCTGCGTGTGACGGCGAAACACCTGGCCGCTACACCACACACGCTCGTACCCGGTACATTAGAGCGTAAAATAAGCGTATCGGTACTCAAATAGCGTCAGGAAAGAAATCTTAGTTTTAGTTTAGTTTTAGTAAAAGTTTTACGACACTCGCAACACAATAAGGTCGTATAAGAGTCGAAGATTAGAGGTGTTACAAGAGAGTAACAAACATAAGAGTAAGAGGGGGAAAGAAAGAAGGTCAATAGCTATTTTTAATAGGAAAGAAGAAGCAAACCACACCAGAGCGCTCGCCAACCGCCCACGAAAGACTTCTGGTATCTGAGAGTTCAACAAAAACACCCCCCCCCAAAAAAAAACAAAAAAACAAGGTCAGTAGTAAAGTTGTTCTAGGGGAAATCTTCACATCCCGGACCACAGCGCCATCTGGGGATCGTTTTTTGTTGTTCTTTTAACCTGGAAACACAACAGGATGACAAACATCTGGAGGTCACGTAAACCACTATCTCCAAGACTAGAAACTTCGTGGGTTATCACGTA
>NW_004798200.1:269651-270889 GCF_000002075.1 Aplysia californica | reverse complement strand
CACATAGAGACAGAGAGACAGACAGACAGACAGACAGACAGACAGACAGACAGACAGACAGACAGACAGACAGACAGACAGAGTCCGGTCGACAGTATCAGAGTACTTCTGTGTCAAGTCTGTGCGTGGCTCGGTATGCGGCGATCACAAGTACCTCAGTAATTGAGCGCGGCAAACGATGACCCACTCCGAGCAAACAGTGAGCCGCCAGGGGACGGCGTGAGGAGACAGGAAATGACCAGATTGACGGTCAATATTTAATTACTATACGACCCAGTCCGACAAGTTTCCTTCACTAAGGTGGCGAGGCGCACTGCTTCCACTCTCCTCCAATTAGGTCCAAACAGCCCTGAGTGGGATACGAAAAGGGACGAAATTATTTAGTTTAATGCTCCTTGAAACACTGCGAGATACAGTATCCCGGACAAAAAGAGAAATACATATGTATTCTCGATGAAAAAGATATGTCCCCGTGGAAGAATCAAACTCAAAGAATTAGAAAAAAAATTCTACCTTTTCATTCTTATTTTTAAAAAAATATTTTTTTGCATGCTACGGCAAAGAGTGTAACCATCACAACACATAATATGCCTGTGTGTGGATTGTAAAGCAGACAAACTTTTAGGGGAAAAAAATCATAAAAACATATAAATTATTTTTGAAAGACAAGCAAATCCCCATAAATAAAATAATAACCAAGCAACCCCCCCTTAAAAAAACAAAAACAAAACAAATAAAATTATAATAAAACAACCCCCCTCCCCCAATCAAGAAAATAAAACCCACACAAAGAAAAGAAAACGAGAAAAATTCGAGCTGGCAAATAAATAGCGGAAGAGATCAGTGAATAAATACCAATCTACTAGGAAACATCCATGCAGGAGTACCCAACTCTCGGTCGGTGATCACTGTCGTCGTACACACCGTCACCACAACAGAACACACACACAGACACACAATCCAGGTGTACACTTCCTTCACACAACACCAGAGAAGTCGGCACTGTCACAGACGATAACGACGTGTCCCCAACCTGGCGAGGTTTAGAGTATGAATGAGAGTATGAATGAGAGTATGAGTGAGTGAGTGAGTGAGTGAGTGAGTGAGTGAGAGAGAGAGTGAGTGAGTGAGTGTGTGTGAGTGCGTGAGCGGCGAGTGAGTCGGTCACCAGCAGGAGGTTCAGCTTCACAAGCTGGCTGTTCACTGCGATTCTCACAGTACCTCACATCCCACAGCCC
>NW_004798200.1:267488-269060 GCF_000002075.1 Aplysia californica | reverse complement strand
ATCCCCCCCCCTCTCTCTCGTCTCTCTCTCACTCACGGGCCGATCTGGGCTAAGACGTTAACAAACCACCTACGAGTCGACGCACGCACGTGAGCGCACACGCATACATACGCACGTGCGCGCACACATAAATATATAAACACGAAGAATACAACATTCTGGGCGGGCTGATCAATAGTCGTAAATCTCTTCTGGGAGAGAGAGAGAGGGGGGGAAACAAGACGCCGGGTGGGGGGCACAGTGATGGTGAAACTGGAGAGAGAGAGAGAGAGAGAGAGAGAGAGAGAGAGAAGGAGAAAGGTGGGATAGAGCACGCACGAGAGAAAGATAAGAGCGGGAGAGCAGACCTCTAACAAACACGGAAATACCAACAGCGCCGCTCTGGACTGATTGATCGGCCACATCGATACAGTTGACATCGATTAGGAGAGGGGCTGCTCCGACACGCCTGTAAAGAGAAATCTGGCAGGTGGTAGGGGAGGGAGGAGGCTGTGGTAGGGGAGGGAGGAGGCTGTGGTAGGGGAGGGAGGAGGAGGGAGGGAGGCTCCATACGGAAAGTCAGAGACGCCAAGGATTTTAGATTTCTCCATGGCGGAATCGAACTCACGTCGCATGCTTCCTACAGGGAACAGTCTGACGATTCCACTACCACACAGACGATGATGGTGGTGGTGGCGGTGGCGGTTGGTTGTGATGATGATGATGATGATGAGGGTGATGACGATGATGACGATCCTTCTGTGGAAGTCTACGTGGCGAAACCTCGAGCCGATTCAATACAGCAAATTTTGAACATTTTATAATTTATATTTACTTTTTTTGTTTGTAAATCAAGCAAGACTCTCCCTCCTACTCTGCTTTTTAAACAGTGACGACGACGACGACGATGAGAACAAAAAGAAGATGATGAATAAAAAGAAGGTGAAGAACGTCTTTAGCGCGCACGGGGCAAAAAGCCTCCCAACTACACCACAGGCGTAAGAGAAGGGCGAGAGCTACAAGTCTTGACAATGACACTGCAGAGGGAACACGTCAAAGATCACAAAACACAGACCGCTGACTTCATCCATAGACTTGTATCATAACATCCTTGACCGCGCACTATGACGTATTTCCGGTTCACTACCATGTAAGCTTTGAATATTCGGCACATGTATGACTTATATATTTGTTTAAAATGCTGTAAATCTTTTCCTAAAATCTCTCTCTCTCCCTCCCTCTCTCTCTCTCTCTCTCTCTCTCTCTCACACACACACACACACGACATATACACATTACAGAAGAAAAAAACCCCCAAAGAACTCTAACGGACATCCAACTCAAACTGGCACTAGTGGCACCGTCCCGGGATCTGAACTCGCCCCCCTCGTCCTCCCGTCTACGGACCGTCACATCACCACCACCACAGGCACACCTGGAACACAGCACCAACTGACCACACGGTCACACGACCACAGGGCACTGACTGACCAGTCGACCAGTCAGGCACCACCAGCAAGATACTACCAAGACTAAGCCAGGACTAAGTCACACGCACAGCACGGTATAGGATGGACCTATTACTGGAGGGGG
>NW_004798200.1:264342-265439 GCF_000002075.1 Aplysia californica | reverse complement strand
AGAGAGAGAGAGAGAGAGAGAGAGAGAGAGGGGGAGACAGACAGACAGACATGATACATGCATGCAAACAGTGAAAATAAAGAGCTAGACAGACAAAATGAGCGAAGAAAAAACAAACTCCGAAAATGAGAGACGGAGAGAGAGAAATAAAAAGATTGAGAGAGGGAGGGAGGGGAGTCGAGAAAAAAAGCCTTAACCGGTCATGTGACAAAGTGGGGCGTGCCGAGTCCTCCAACCTGGACTAAGACAGAGACAGACGGCAACCACCAGCCCTCTCTCAGACTCACCATACACTGGAGCATTAATGACACCAATCTTTTCCACCACCATCATTGTCAGTAGCCAAGCGATTTCACTTTTTTTTTAAACAGACACCAACCCCTCCCAAACATCGGAGATGAGTCACACGCGAAAAGACGTAGATTTAAAACTATCTATTACAACAGGCAACGAGAACTACTGATGTCTTTCACTCACAAAATTTGGTTTAGCTTAGCTTTAGTAAGTATTTTACGGCACTTGCAACACAATAAGGTCATATAAGTGCCGAAGATTAAATGTGTTACAAGAGAGTAACAAACACAAAAAAGAAGGAGGGGAGATAAGGACGATATATGTTTGATAGGAAAGAAGGAGCAAACCACACCAGAGCACCCGCCAACCACCCACCGACGTAAATGTTAAATTATCTATTACAAAAGGCAACGAGAACCACAAAAGCGCGCTCATATGACCTTAGCAGTTGCGAGCGCCGTAAAACCTTATACTACTACTACTACTACTACTACTACAGATATCTTTCACTCACAAAGTATGGTAAGAATATAGAGTTTTACGGCTCTTGCAGCACAACACAATCAGGCCATTTAGGTGACGACGATTAGATGCGTTACTAGAGCGTAACCCACAAACAAAAGAAGATGATGGAGAGATAAGGACGACAGATGATGCCTGATTAGAAAGAAGGAGCAAACCATACCAGAGAATCTGCCAACCGCCCACGCTCACAAACTGAAGTCCATAAGTTCTGACGTCTTCCAGAAACAAAAAGGTAAGACAAGACAGAAACAATGATCAGAGGAAAAGTACATAGGACC
>NW_004798200.1:261486-262936 GCF_000002075.1 Aplysia californica | reverse complement strand
GAGAAGGGGGGAGGGATGGAGAGACAAAAAAAGAGAGAGAAAACATAGAGAGAGAGAACGGGAGAGGGAGAGAGAGACAGAGAGAAAGAGGGAGAAACAGAGAGAGAGAGAGAGAGAGAGGAAGAGAGACACGTAGACAAATAAACCACTTCCTCCACACCACCCTCACCACATAGTTAGCTACAACGATAGACAGAGCAGGAATGGTTGGAGTGATTGAATATGGTCGTTTATAAGCACAAGGGGGCTATTCCGAAAAATGCTGTTTTGAGAAAATCGAAGGTAAAGTATTTGGACCCTTGTTCAGTTTATTTAAAAGACATAGTTTTCTCTATAACCAAACAAATATACACACAAATGAAACCAATTTTCTCCTATAGGTAGGGCAATGCCCACTTTCAAACAAATATACACAAATGATACCAATTTTCTCCTATAGGTAGGGCAATGCCCACTTTTGGTGTAAGTCAAGATTTCTGGAAACCCCCGAAATCTGGGTTAGCCCGCTTGTCCTTAAAAGCGACTATAATATATATTATATTATAATGCCTAACGCAATGGTCGTCACAATTAATAACTATACAAGTATGTCATCATTAGCGTACAGACGCCCTAACAGAACATGAAGACACGGGCTTTGTCGGTGTCGCCTAAGAATTTACCCGTGATTTCTACACTGGGAAGTTGTGAAGTGTCCCAGAAACAGTGTGTGTGTGTGTGTGTGTGGCTACCTGGTCCTCTCATCACTTGTTTCAGCGACACCTAACTGCCCCTCGTATTGAACTAATTCAGCAGCGCATTAAAGCCCAGGATACGGATCTCAATATAATATACATATTATGTAGACATACCCTATATGTATATGTATTGCATCGGCTGCTGCTGAGGTTGGGTTTCTTTTAATTTTTATTTAATTTTAATTTTTTATTTTTTTGCGTTTTACGGCATTTACAACACACCTATGTCATACAAGTGCCGAAGATAAGATGTGTTACAAGAGTGTAACAAACACAAAAGAGAAGCAAAAGAGAAAAAGACGATAGATGTTTGATTGGAAAGAATCTAAGCAAACCACACCAGAACACCCACCAACCACCTACATAAGTGCCGAAGATTTGAGATGTCACAAGAGTGTATCAACCACAGAACAGGAGCAGAAGAGATAAGATATCATGGATGATAGCCGTACGCCGTTGTGAGTGAACAGTGAGGTATGACGGAGGACTCCTGCGCAGAGCAGTCAGTCAGTCAGTCGGTGATACACATCGTCATTATTCGTCACTTCCGCTCTCCACACTTTCCCACGGGACCAGGCTCACACCTATGATGACGTGGGTACATGGAGACACACACACACACACACACGCGCGCGCACACACACTCTCTCTCTCTCTCTCTCTCTCTCTCTCTCTCTCTTTCTCTCTCTCACACTCCAAAATTTTTTTTAAGA
>NW_004798200.1:256646-258798 GCF_000002075.1 Aplysia californica | reverse complement strand
ACACACACATACAAAAACAAACACACACACACACGCACAGATACACACACACACACACACACAAACATACACACACACAAACAAACACACACACATACATACAAAAACAACCACACACACACACACACACATATACACAAACAAACACACACACACACACACGCACACACACACACACATACACCGGTGCTATATCACCGGTCAACACGTAACAAAAGTGTCAAACAATGGGACAGTGAGAACATTCCTGGATTTGCTACACACACACACACACACACACACACACACACACACTGATGCTATATATCGGACAGATCACCGGTCAACACGTAACAAAAGTGTCAAACAATGGACAGTGAGAACATTCCTGGAGAGAAAAACCCGATGTATGACCTGGCAAAGGTTTCTGCTTACATCGCGGCTCACAAATCACCTGATACATTCACGGAGCTCGTAAAACCACGTCGTGCTGTCAACATATTTCGAATGCTGTCTACACTTTTTTAAAAATAGTTTTAGTAAGAGTTTTACGGCACTTGCAACACAATACGGTCATATAAGTGCCAAATAAAGGACGACGTATTACAAGAGAGTAACAAACACAAAAAAGGAGAAGAAATAAGGACGATAGATGTTTGTTTGTTTTAATAACTGTTTTACGGTTTTTGTAACACAATAAGGTCAAGTACGCGCTGAAGAATAGGTGACGTATTACAAGTAAGAGAGTAACATACACACACAAAAAAGAAGGAGGAAAGATAAGGACGACAGATGTTTGATAGGACAGAAGGAGCAAACAACGCAAGAGCACCCGCCAACCATCCATCCACTGTCTACACGTTAGTTGGGAGAATTTACTGAGTCCATAAGGTTGTACTGTAACGATGCCGCCGTTCCTCCATTGACGGTTGCTATGGTGAGAGCGGCACAAAAGTCAGAGCTCTAAAGTCTAAAGTATCCAACACAAACCCCTGGTCAGTTCCACATAACGCGCTCTCTTTCTCTCTGGCACGAAGACCACACGGTTTGTTTTCTAAGATTTAGTAAGGTTTTACGACGCTCACAACTGTATACGGTCATGTGAGCGCCAAGGGGTGGATGTCAACAGGGAATCAGGCTTACTCTGCTCACCTCTCTAGCTTCAACAGCAAAACGTCTGCTTCGACTATCAAGGCATCCCGTAAATAGCGGTTACGAGAATGTGACAAACATACAAAAGAAGCAGAGGAAAAATGACGACAATAAGGATGAAGACAGAAAAAGCAGCAGTTCCCGCCTAGTGTGTAAGGGGAAGAGATACAGAGAAGTAAGTCTGGACTACCATTTCCGCCCTCCCAAACAACTCGCGGCAGACCGAGCGCGACAATCACACAAGCGACAACCGGGTCATTCACACACACACACACACACACACACACAAATATACACACAACAACAACATTACAATCAAACCGTACGGAGAATGTTGTTTGACGTACTTTTTTCTCCTCTCAAATAGAACACGTTAGTCCAAGCACACGCCATGAGACAGAAAAAAGGCCAAGATAATAGAAATATTATCTAATAACTTAACCAACCACGTAATGTGCAGCGCTCACACGCATACACACACACGCATACACACACACGCATACACATGAAATCACAACACGTCCAAACAACAACTCCCGCGTGACAACACATACAACACATACAACATACACACACACACATTGTCATACACATCCTTTGATCCCCGTGCGCGCGGGGGAAAGAAAGCACGTGCGGGACGAGTCGGAGAGAGAGAGAGAGGGAGAGAGAGAAAGAGAGAGGGGGAGAGAGAGAGTGAGAGAGAAAGAGAGAGAGAAACAGAAACAGAGAGATAATTCTCAGATAATCCCGGGCACGGAGGGAGGAGGAGGAGGGGGGAGTCCGCCCCTCTCCCGGCTCACACACTTGTCAGAGAATGATCCCACACACAACAAAAGAGAGAATTCCTTCAAAAACTCCCCACAGCACCACCACAAAAACAGTCGTCGTCCCGGCAGGTAGAATCAAGCAAGGCTCTCTGGGACCCACACAGTAATCACTGGCTCCCTCCGCCTCTACAGCCATCTCCTCACTGACTGACTGACTGGCGGAGAGGCCCGGGACTGGGGGAGGGAGAGGGAGG
>NW_004798200.1:250121-252941 GCF_000002075.1 Aplysia californica | reverse complement strand
GTAATTTAGACAGAAACAACGGAAGGAAAGAGAGGTATACTCTACCAGGAGCACCTTTAGATAAATAGATAGATAGATAGATAGATGGAAGGTAATTTAGACAGAAACAACGGAAGGAAAGAGAGGTATACTCTACCAGGAGCACCTTTAGATAAATAGATAGATAGATAGATAGATGGAAGGTAATTTAGACAGAAACAACGGAAGGAAAGAGAGGTATACTCTACCACGGACGCCTTCAAAACCGAAGGCAATAGATCTATGATAGATAGATAGATAGATAGATAGATAGATAGATGGATAGATGGATGGATGGATGGATGGATGGATGGATGGATGGAACGATGGATGGATGGATGGATGGATGGATGGATGGATGGAGGATGGATGGGCGGACGGACGGATAGATAAAAGCGCGAAACAGTTTGAGCCTCACTTCACTCTTTACACACAAACACACACACATTATAATGAACATTATCTATTAGTGGTGTTGAGTTTCCCAAAACGACCCATCGCTTAGGCTTGCCCTCCGCCCTTTGCCTTTCACTTTCATTCAATCCAGGGAAAACTGGAAGAGCAGCGAAAAGCCCGCCAAGTGCTGGTGATCGGTGAGCGGTGACCAGCCGGCCAGGAAACGGTTACACAACAACAGCAGACGAGGTCTGAGGGAGCACCTGGCCAAAACCGGACTGACCAGCTGACCGGGAGTGAGTGGTAGGCAAAAATCCGGATAACATATCCGGATAACCGGATAATTCTCAATGAAACATTATCCGTATTCAGACTCTTAAACTCTCTTTCCTAACCCGTTTTCCGAAGTGGGTGCACCCATTTGTTGAATTGGTTCGAATCCGTTTGTCGAAGTGGTTCCAACCCATTTGTCGAAGTGGTTCCAACCCATTTGCCGAAGCGGCTCATAACGCATGATTTTTAATTGCCCAAGAGGTGCATGAACATATTATCCGAATTTTACTAAAGCGACTCATTGCCCAGCCCCACTGACCGGTCCATCGTCAGTGGAGAGAGGTCAGTCGGGAAGGGCCCGGTCGGGGGTAATTAGGGAGGTTTCAGCGGTAATGAAGAGTTGCAGGCAAACAGCGCTTTGGCTCAATCAACGGGTCTGATGGGGGCTCTGTGTGCTTTCTGTACGTAGGGGGACGGTGTGTGTGTGTGTGTGTGTGTGTGTGTGTGTGAGTGTGTAGATGGATGTGTGTGTGTGCATGTGTGTGTGAGTGTGTAGGTGTATGTGTGTGTGAGTGTGTAGGTGTATGTGTGTGTGAGTGTGTAGGTGTATGTGTGTGTGAGTGTGTAGGTGTATGTGTGTGTGTGAGTGTGAAGGTGTGTGTGTGCATGTGTGCGAGAGAGTTAAAGAGAGAGAGAGAGAGAGAGAGGGTGGGGGAGAAAGAGAGAGAAAGAGAGAGTGTGTGTGTGTGTGTGCGTGTGTGTGTGTGTGAGAGAGAGAGACAGACAGACAGACAGACAGACAAAGAAACGCACATGGTCAAATAGAGAGACGGAGGGCAGAAACAGTAACCAGGTGGTACAGGTAGGGCACAGAGAAGACAAACGGAGGGAAGAAACAGTAACCAGGTGGTACAGGTAAGGCACAGAGAAGACAAATTAAGTGCCCAAAGAGACTGGCCTGCTAGCCCGTGCCGGGCGGTGAGCGCTGGCCTCAAAGACAAGACTGTATGATGACAGTACTCTGTGGGAGGCTCTGAGAGCCCCGGCCCCGGTGGGATGGGAGGCAGGCAGGTGGTTCGCCGGACACTTGCTCAACATGCCGCACCACGGTGGCGAAAAGAGTGAAATTATGGTAAACATTTAACGTCCCTATCAACACTAGTATGTTGTTATTTTATCTCACAATGACGGGTCCGGTATCCTAACAACG
This sequence comes from Aplysia californica, assembly GCF_000002075.1. Classification (NCBI taxonomy): domain Eukaryota; kingdom Metazoa; phylum Mollusca; class Gastropoda; order Aplysiida; family Aplysiidae; genus Aplysia; species Aplysia californica. The sequence goes on along the minus strand of NW_004798200.1, from coordinate 251,044 downwards.
AGACTCCAGAGTCCACCCACAACAGCGGCTTCAGCTCCAATCTCCCACAAGGAAGTTTTTAACGCCCCCATCGACACAATATTTAGGAGGCGGGCTTCCGACCCTGTCTGTAAGGACCAACCCCGACTGAGAAGAATACAACATCCCAGTAGAAAGACCGAGATACTCGATAAAAACTTCACCAAACTCGGGAACCGAATTTGGGTCTACTGCCAAGCACCTGACCGCTAGGCCTACACCACAGACGCCAGCCACATCTGGCAGGCCGTTAACATCTTTACTTCAGTTTTAGTAAGCGTTTTACGGCACTAGCAACACAATTTAGTTATATAAGTACTGAAAATTAGAGGTGTTACTAGAGAGTAACATACAAAGAACAGAAAAAGGAGAGATCAGGACGATAGATGTTAGATAGTAAAGAAGGAGCAAACCACACTGGAGCACCCGACAACTACCCACTAACTAACTTCTTAGCCAGTGCTGGAGGACGACCATTGACGGTAACCGTTATACGCCTCCATCGATAAAACGGATGTCATTTAGGGGTGGGAGGCTTTTTATCTGACAATCTGGGTAGAGAGGAATAATAAACATCACAGTATACAGAAGAACATACTCAATAAAAATAACCTATCTACTCTACTCTGGAATAAACTGACATTTTCTGAAAAGCTTACCAGATCCGCGCCCCCGCGCACACACACCCACAGTGGCTTACACACATCACACTCCACACAAGAGTGAGAGACTCCCGACAAAGCAACCAATACAACCTAACATACAAGTAGACCAAAGACGTAAACCTTTTTGATGTCGCCTAATAAGGGGTTATAACAACCCTATGCTCTGACACCCAGTCTCTCTCGTTATTTATGACATTACTCAATCATTTCTCACTCTTAAGTGTTACTATTCGAACCCCC
>NW_004798200.1:247141-248683 GCF_000002075.1 Aplysia californica | reverse complement strand
GGGGGGGGAGGTAGACCTACAGACAGAGACCACGGGCCACACACAAAGCAGCACACACACACAGTTGCCGAATCAAGACAATAGATTCAGGGATGTCACACGAATTGCAATAAAAAAGACAGTTAACAGACATAAATACAATACATGTAAATATGGGGGTTAAAGTTAAACATGAAAATGTGGCTTACGGACAACGGACTTAAAACACTGATTTCAATTAATGTAACGGATAAAAATGGAATTAAAAAGAACAAACCAACAGCCCAACAGCCGAAAAACAAAACAGAAGCATTCCTGCAGATCGATCATAAGGAAAGCATGACAGCAGCAGTAGCGCCCTCTAACCAGCCAGAACTCAATGCTGGGTGCCTAGACTCCAAGACACACAAGTAAAGTAAAGCTCCAGTAACGGGTAAAAAGGGAATAAAAAACAAACCAAACCAAAACAAAAAAGCATCCCTGTAGATCGATCATAAGAAAAGCAAGACAATACTCAGTACCAGTAGCACCCTCTAAATAGCCTGAGCTCTGTGTTGTGTGCCAAGCCAGATTCCCAAGACACAAGTAATAAAGTATAAAGCTCCAGATGGCCGGGCCAGTCCTGTGTGTGCCGGGACTGGCGGGAACAGTTACCACCGGTCCCATACGTCATCATCCCCCGGCGGTCTCCCCCAAACTTGTGACTGGTTCCCACAACACCTGAGCGGGCCCACAGGTAACTGGGTCAACGGTCAATGAGCTCTCCACCAGGGACCAGATAATGGGGTCAGCCCGGGGGAGGAAGCGGTGGCAACAGCTACTTCTCGTTAGACGTTAGAGTTTCCAGGTCAGGCCCTGTGGTTGGGACACGAGACCATAATCACCCCGCGGGCTGGTGGTAGATTGAGATCAGGGAGGGGGCCACACCGAACCCAACCATTCATAACTTATTTATAGGTTATATAGAGGCACCAGCTATCAATGTTTAGTGGGGAATCTTTGTGTTTACGGGATGTTTTAGTCTCTTTCTCCTCCAGTCTTTTCATTCTTTGTCCACCCATTACATTCCCAAATCCAATATCTGTTATATAGGTCAGACTCATTGGTTGGACAAACACAGACACATTAATGGCTGTATATGAGAGAGGCATCAGGAGTCTATGTTTATGGGGACTGTTTTAGGGAGGGTCTTTCTCAAAAGTTTCTCAATTCCTGTTTCCTTTATTAAAGTATCTAAAGTAATGAACAGCGTGCACACTATAGCGCAACAAACACACGAGGTGCATACTGTTCTGTGGTGCACGAATTGCTGATCACAATGAAAGGGTTTTCACTTGAATGTCGGTTCATTAAATTAAAAGGAGACACCCCCCCCCTGCATACATACATACATACATACATACATACATACATACATACACCCAAAGCAGGAAAAGGGAGAGAGGGGGGAGGCTACGAGAATTTCGATTCACAAATTATTGTGTTTCGCATTAGCTCTCCAGTCGACTTGTTGTTTCGTACGGGGAAAACCACCTAGAAAAACAGGAACAACAAGTGTGCGGA
>NW_004798200.1:245079-246045 GCF_000002075.1 Aplysia californica | reverse complement strand
TGGGCGGAGAGGAGGGTTGATAAAGAGAGACAGAGGAGAATGGGAGATAGAGTAAAGAAAAGAAACAGAGAAGGAAAGAGTGGGAGAGAGAAGCACTTTCTTAGAAGAGAAAGGAGACAGGACGTCAGGTCCCACTTATGGAAATACAAAAACGACGAAGCAAATGAAAATTACGGATTTCCGTACATTTACGGAACATTTCCATCCCTGAATTGTACACACACACACACACACCGATTCCCACAGCACCTGACGGCAACACTGCTACAACTATTGTCACTGCTCTAAGCTACTACTGTCCTTCCATCTCCACCAGAACCGCCACACAAACCATGATGTCGTGGACAAAGAACTCCCGCGATACACAACCTCACTCACTCACTCCCTCGCTGTACTGTGACTGCAGTCATCACTGCCTCAAACTGAATGTCACGTCTCTCCAACGCGACTTCTCATTTATCTCTGACTTCTCATCCAGTCCCGCTGTGACCAATGGTCAAGTCTTAAGAGCTCTTAGGAGGGATTCCCATTGGTCAGACAGACCCGATCTGTATGATCGGATGGGATCGGATTGGCTCAGGTTGGGACAAAGAGCCGACCACTGCACAGTGTATATAATTAGTAATAGACATCTTCTCTTCATCAAATCTGACCCGGAAGTCCATTAGGGCCTCTGACATTCCGCGCGCTAACAAAAAAAAAAAACTGACACCACAATGTCATGTGGCATGGAGTAGCCTTTTTTATGCATGTAGGTATCTTTTCGTCTCCATCAACACGATTTATGTCAAGTAGGAAGCGCCCCCACCCCCCACCCTGCTTGTCAATGCCAACGCGAGCTGAGAGGGGAACAACATCCCAGAGGAAAGATTGAGATACAACGTACTAGTTCGGGAATCGAACCCAGGACTTCTGCGTGCGACAGCAAACCACTTAACAGCTACATCACAGATGCTGGTTGTTGTC
>NW_004798200.1:239916-243232 GCF_000002075.1 Aplysia californica | reverse complement strand
CACCCTCCCCCGCCACACACACGCAGAAAAGACAAAAGCACACAGCAAAAAGAACTTTCCAGATTCCCCCTGACCACACAGCACTGTCAAAGGAGTTGTAATGATATAACACAACATCTTCACAAACACCACATCAGTCAAGGCTTACCCAGTCACAGCACAAGTAAAAAAGAATTTTTTTTTGTTTTAAAAATAAAAAACCCCGAGCAAAACCAAACCGAAGGTCCGTTTCCTCCACAAAGTGTGACAAAGTTGTCTTTTAGAGATTGGTGTAAAACCCAAGCACAGGGGCTCATTTCTCCCACAGTCTCCCAGAGGAAAACCAAGACAAGAGACCAGAAATAGAGACGATTGTTTGCGCAGATTGAATGGTCAATAAACCACCAGACCCACCACACACTGCATCCCTTCACAATTGTACTCCTTTTCCCTTTGTCTCATGCCTCATTTTGGTACGGGACATTTTGCAAGTTACGTGGAAAAAGTATCAACATGGTAGTGTTATGCTTTGAAAAAAAAACAAAAAGAAGAAAAGTAAAGAAAATAGGAAAATTAGAAACAGGTGATAATGATGATAAGCTGTTGACAATTATACAATATAATGTGTACTTAAATTTTTCAGTTCTGACATGATTTGCGCAGCCTTACACAAAAGACCAATATTTGCTTTTTTTCCTGCCCTGGAGGTAGTCTAATAAAACAATCGTCAGAGTTAAATGATCATGGATTTGTTTGTCTATAATCCTATAAACATGAATTCATTATAATCACAATACAAGCAAAAAGAACAGTATCTCCATAGCATTTATCAGTAGCAGAATAACTTTTCCGAAGTCTCACGTAAATATTGCAATAATTACCCAAACAACTTTAGGTACTTCTTAAATTTCTTTTGTATAACTGTACTACTTAAGTTGTCTGAAAAAGAATTCCACATGAATATAACTGCCAGTTCAAGAGCCTGTGAAGCTTTCACCAAAGACACACTAGCGTTCAACTTGGCTTACGAGAACTTTGTCAATGTCATGTTGTGCTCTAGCAGATGCACCAAAAGCCACTTTTTCATACACCACCACCAATCAGAGCTTTACCAGAAAGCCTTTCAGAAAATTGTTATTGAGTTTTAGCATCATATAATTTTAGTTGTGCATCTCAACTGCCAAAATATGTGCAGCAATTCAAAGACCATGCCAAAAATAGAACTATTTTATTAGGATACTAGATAGAACTAGAGGGAGCACAAAGTACTTCATAACATTGTGAAATAGAGACAAGGGAATTGTATGCAAACTGAAACAAAAAAACAAAAAAGATTTTGAATTGCTAATATATATATATTTGTATAAAGATTTTTTACAATCCCCGGCTTTCAACATCTTTAAATTAAAACTTAGGCAAAGTAATGACATTTCCCTTGTCAGGATGAAAATTTAACTTTTAGAAATTCTGAATCCAGCTTCTAAATTAGTAAAACTCTACTTAAATAGTCATGAATAACTAATGGGGAGTGCTGCATTCCACACAGAAAATAGAAAACAGGACAGTGATGTCGAACAGAATAGAAATGTGGAAGCCCCATTTTTTGTTCCTTTCGCTAATCCATTGTAATGCAAAAGACAAACTGCTGATTTAATTTGATTATAAATGCACGGTCGGAAGCCATACGTACACATGCACAATATTTTAATGAAGCCTGCTGTTTGCATTTTACTTTACCTGCCAGTGCAAGTACTTCATTAGTTTGAATACAACTTTTTATAATAAAAAGCCAACACTTACTAACTAGCTTTTACTGAACAAAAAAGAATGTCAATTTAGGGGCAGAAATTCCACAATATCATTCTAAATCAGGAGTAACCATACTGCACAAAAATGGGGGGTAGGGGTATTAAAAAGACCACTGTTTCCCCTCTTCTGGACCTCAACAACAATGGTCTGGATTTTTCATTCTGCCTGTCAAAATAGTGTACAAGGTAATGCAATGTTGTCTAGATCTAGTAGTAAACAGCTAGCTGTCAGACTAACTTTGAGAGTACTGCGAGAAAACAAATTCACCTAAGTATAGGATCAAAAAGGGAAGAACTATTTAAGAATTTATATAAAGGCCCTAATGACCAACTCATCAAGTCCCGAGGTTCGCATAGACAGGAGGTTAGTTTCGTTAAACAATCGAAAACCAAGGGTAAGGTTGTGGGGCCTTTTTAGTGATGGGAGGAGTCATAAATTCTGCCAAACAAAGCCTCAACTGCCATGTGGATAGTCATAGGAGAATGACAAAAACTAACAGAGAAAAGTGATAGTTCAGTAGTACACAATGAGAAGACACACACAGAGAGGCAAAATGAGAGATAAACCATGATTGTTGTGACATCTGTTCAGACCTCTCGCACATTTAAAAAATGATGCCAAATTGGCTCTCTCTATTCAAAATTAAAACTAAAAAAATACTAGTACGCGATAAAAATTGTTTGTTTAAAGTCTTAGGGCTTACAGCCTATATTGGAGGAAAAAATATAGAAAAAATAAAGAGAGAGGCAGTGACTTAGAGGCTAAAATTTCAAGTATTGATTTTATAATATACTGATGATGAAGTATTAGTATTGAATTTTGTTTTTAAATTCTATTATAATTTACTATTTTTCAACAGTGGCTAGATCTAACCAAGTTTGTTAAAATAAATTGATCTTTCATCATGTTGGCTCTAACTCCTATCACACTAAACGTGTCATGAGAATGCACAACTCTGCCTACAACCTCAATTTTCATCATAAAATCTGTAGTCATGTTGAGATTTGATTTAAAAATACTGCACCAGAGAAAATTTCCCTCAGTCCACCCAATTGAGTAGCCAAGGCTACTTTTGAGTATTATAACGTAAACAGAAAAAGTGTAGCCTATGGTCCGTTATTTTAACTGCTCTCTAGAACAAGAGGAACTAGACTTAAAAGAAAGTGGGTCCCGTTTAACAAAAACTAAGGAGTGTGCGTTTTGGCTGCACCGACGACTTCTTCCGGTTCTAAACGATTATTTTTTTAACACGCGTGCGGATATGGAAAGAGCAGCAGCTATCAATTCTAATTGAAAAAAATCAAACTATGATCAAATTGAGAGGGGCATGCCCCCCTGAAATCCCCACATGCTTTTGTTAAGTCAGGGGGGGGGCAAGAGAAACCCCCCTTATAAATTAAACCAATAAAGTTTTACTGCTCAAATTGTAGGCTACTGAAAAATAACAGCGCATCACACACTTTTGTTGGGACAAAAACATCATTGACATCATATCGAAATTTTAATTCAGTAGGCCTATTGATATGAG
>NW_004798200.1:237248-239689 GCF_000002075.1 Aplysia californica | reverse complement strand
CGAACTACTGAGCTAGACTTAGAAGTAGAGAATCTAATTTTCAGTCATATATTAATTGGCTTCATTGCTCTCATTAGCTGTCTTGCTTTGCTTTGGCTTGCAATCTTGGAATCAGATCTAGATCTATATCTAGATATTCTAGACACATAGATCGTAGATTCTACTCTAGAATTTTCATCGAGATTCTAGATTTAGATTTAGATCTAGTCTAGAATCTAGATCTAGATTAATCTCGAGTTTAAATGGGTGTCCATTTTTCTCGAAAACACTAGGAAACACTCGATAACACTAGGAAACACTCGAAATCACCTTTTTGTACCTTTGACTTTGACTTTGGCTGAAATCGTCATTTTAGTATCAGAAGGCAGCCTAGACTAGTAGAATTAAAGATTAGGCTATGCTAGGCTAGAAGGGAGTGTATAGCCTAGTGTATACAGACCCGGTAACCGGGAACAAAGTCACAAAGTATACAGACCCGGAAGGGCAGCTCTTTTGTGATTTCGGAAAGTTTCAGCGCCCTCTTGGCTCAGGGTAGACCTAGAAAATCTAGATCTAGAGGCTAGCCTGGGTCTAGATCTAGACAGACAGACATAAATCATTGATCTAGTTTCGAGGCTAGCCTAGATCTAGATCTAAATGAAGATTGCGGATGTCTTTTCGATGAACGATTGTTTTTCCTCCGTTTTGGAGTTGGAGGAGGAATCACAATTGAAGAAAAGAACAATGTCATAATTTCAATCGAGCAGTCACCCTCTCTCTCTCTCTCTCTCCTCTGAGTATCGCTCGCCTTCTCTTTTCTTTGTCTCTGTCTTTCTTTTTCCCCCACCTATTTCCCACTCTATCTTTCTCTCGTTCCCTCCTGCCAACTGGGGCATGTCATACATTTTGCTAGCACCTCTCTCTCTCTCTCTCTCTGGGGTCTGGGTGGCAAAGACAAATTTTTGTCATGGCCATGAGACGAAAATGAAGGCTTTGGTAAGCGTCCGGGGGTATGGTATCAAAGGATTTCGAGTGATTCCTAGTGTTTTCGAGTGTTTTTGAGTGTTTTCAAGTGTTTTCGAGTGTTTCCTTGTGTTTTCGAGAAAAATAAACACCGGTTTAAATTCAAAATTATTTTTTTCTTTCAATTTCAGCAGAAGACAAACACCTCCTAAAATGGGGCCTGTTTACGAGCTTTTGAGCCCGTTTAAGGAGAGAATTTGCTTGCAGATGGATGAAAACTGCAATCGGCAATATGAATCATTCAAATATAATGCATTGCTCATCTACAGACAGCTATCTGTGCAGACAAACACAGACTTCTCGTGACTCATGCAATACGAACACATTGAGTGAGGGGGAATAGCGTGACAAGGGAAACAACTAACAAAATCAGACGACAGTAAATCAGAACACGAAAAGGCCTAAAAGGGTGAAGATCTTGACTTACCTTCCACATAATTTGTGAAGATCGTGATGCGTAGAACGTAGAAGTCGTTATTTAAGGGAAATGTGAAGCTCCGTTGACGAAGACAGCGATAGAGAATCTAAGTATCCATTGCATTTTGAAAACACAGTCTGCGCCATTCCACGGAGTCTTCCGTCTTTCTTTTATTTGTTCATAAAACAACTTCCGGTAATCTGGCCAATAGAATTGAAACTGACTGAGTGCATTGCCAAATAGGTTTCGCGTTCGTGAGAAAGGAGTAAAAGCAGCCAAACTACCCAGCCTTACACTGAGAGCATAATAATATTGTAATAATGTATAATCGGGAAACTACATGTATGTAGCAAAGAGAAGAAAGAATTTAGTACTTCTGTTTCGGTAACAAGACACTTGATCAATCATTTGAAAAAAGAAGCGAGGTTTTGGAAAGTAACAAAGGAAATTTCTTCAAACGTCATTAGCATGTGTTGCCACACACGGCCTCAGTTTTCCTAATCCTTTCGCAGAAAAAAAATACTCACTTTAACAAATTCAACTCTAGTAAAAGCTTTACAAAGAGAAATAGACTGAACATTTCCTATTGATTGGTTCCACTGCTTCAGCTCGATCACATCAAGTACCGAAATGCCGCACCTTTGGATACATTCAAAGGAAAATGACCGTTAAAAAAGCACATGTAAACAAGAACGACAAGATTTGCGTCCCTTGTCTCTGCTCTTTCCCTGTCTTTGCTTGCCTCTTGTACTTGTTGATTCGAAGTGCGAGTGTGTGCGTGCAGGAGCGTAGTACATTTGTCTGTCTGTTAGTCTGTCTGTCTGTTATTGTTATTGGTTCTTTTCAGCTAAGGTCTATCGTGTCTTGATCAGGGAGAGATCACTCAGCGGTCATGTGATTTAATGCTGTGTTACTGACACATACACGTGACGTAACTGTATACCTGAGCTCACTCGCCATTCAGCTGGATGTATAATGTAGCTCTATATGTATGTGTGTTGTTGGTTTTTTTTTGGGGGGG
>NW_004798200.1:234666-236716 GCF_000002075.1 Aplysia californica | reverse complement strand
GAGACAATTTTAGAGAAGAAAATGTTTTGGTCGCTACCCGGATTCGAACCCGGGACCTTTGAATGAGAGGCCAACACCTTAACCTCTAGGCCACGAGAGCCCCCTATATGTATGTGTGTATGTATATTATTATTATACTTATACACACACATGCACGTTCATGTTCTTTCAAATATCGTCTTCACATGTCTGAGTGTGTGTGTGTGTGTGTATGTGTGCGTGCGTGTGTGCGTGCGTGCGTGCGTGCGTGGGCGTACGTGTGTGTGCGGGAGTGAGTGTGCGTACGTGTGTGTGTGTGCGTACGTGCATGAGTGCGTGCGTGTGTGTTTTAAATCGCCGTGCAAATACCCTATCATATAACCAAAGACAGCGGTAGTCACAAAAGTGGAAAACAAATCAAGAACAGCAATATAGCCCACTCCAGCAGAATGTAAGCTCCCTTTCCCCTGCCCCTAAAAAAAACCACAAAAAAACAACATCGACAACCCCTCCCCCAAAAACAAACAAACAAACAAACAAAAACATCGACAACCCCTCCCCCAAAAACAAACAAACAAAAAAACCCCCCAGCAAACCAACAAAAATAAATCAGAAGAAACAACAACTGTGACAAACAAAAAACGAAATAAAAACATTAGACAACAACAACAATTTTTATTACCGGAACAAACATACACACAAGAAAACAAGACAATCCAAGTCAAGTTTGACATCAGCATGTATTTTATTCCGTGGTAGGTAATTAATCAGTTCAAAAGTTCAGTCGCAGCAGTATCAGGAGGTGAAAACATTGTAGTAGTAGTACATTCGTGTGATACAATGGGGAAAAAACAACAACCCAAAACAAAACAACAAACAAAAAAAATAAAAAACAGCAGCAGCAGCAGCAAGTCCAGTCGTCCTGTAGGCGATGCTGGGACTGCTGCTGGCTGCAGGGACGGCACTCTCTCCTATGTTACATCATGTAATACTGGTAGGCAGATGGTCTGGGACGGACGCTCGCGCCACGTCACGGGTGGATGACGTCACGGCACCACACCGGGCAGGGACAGAACAACAGACGCGTCATGACATCGGCTCATCATTAAACATTTTCTAATCTGTATTTTTTTCTTCTTAAGTTAAAAGAAAAGATGGGATGATTTGACCCCCCAAAAAATCTAAAAACTCAATTAAGATCTAGTTCGTTTAATATTTTTTTTTTCTTGTTCAGTTTTTAAAAAAAAAGGTGGGATGATTTGACAAAAAATGTTTTACAAAATGTATCTAATGACTTAATTAAGATCTAGTTCTTTTAATATTTTTGTATCTTTTTTCTTCTTCAGTTTTAAAAAAAGGTGGGATGATTTAACTAAAAATGTATCCAAAGACCAAATTAAGATCTAGACCTAGTTCGTTAAAATTTTTATTAAATACTTTGGAGGTAAAACTTTTCTTACGAGTTATAAAAAAAGTTGTTACAATTCCTAATAACAAGTTACATTAGTTCTAACAAAGACTCATTTTGATACCAGATCTAGTATTAAACATTTTTTAAACGCCCCCACCTCCAAAGACAATGATAGAGATGATCAATAAGAAAAAGGGGGAGACAGTGTTGTGCCAAGGGAGATAACAAGAAGAATCCCCGCGAGCCATCAGTCCATGCGTCTGTGTGGAGTTCTCTGCCCCTGCCCGTGGGCCAGACATCAACACTTGAGGTATCCTTTGCATGCAGAAGCAGAAACAAACTACTTGAGGCAGGCCACTCGACACACAAAAAAGCAAACGTCATCAGAATCAGGGCACACATGTACAGGCAGACACGGTACAAGTCCACACTCATCTACAGAGCCTTGGGGAAATCTGCATAGATTCATAAATCACAGCGCAGTAGTAAATAAATTATTGATATACAAACCCAAGCATTCTATTTATTATATTACATATTTATATATACACACACACACACACACAGAGGTTTTGCAAGAAATGAAGGGTGCATGGTGAACGAACGAAATAACAACACGCGTGCGCGTGCGCGCGCGCACACACACACACACACACACTA
>NW_004798200.1:233321-234552 GCF_000002075.1 Aplysia californica | reverse complement strand
ACACACACACACGCGCGCGCACGCGCGCACGCACGCACGCGCGCACACATCTTTGTACATAGTCGTTCTCTCAAGGCCAGCTTTCGCGGAGTGAGATAGCTACAACTTAACCAACGTGTAGCAGTGATGGGACCAGCCAGCCACAGCCACATTCAGAGTCAAAGTCAGGACTCTTTAACTGTTGAGCCACCACTGCATTCCTCACACTCTGGCCTAACGTTGCTTCACAGAACCAGGTCAAAGGGCCAACTAATCTCGCGAGTTGTAACAAAAGAAACTATCATGCTTTGGAAAAGTTATTCAAAGCATGTAATAAGAAAAGAAGCAAAGTTAGGATGGTTGCTGTGGGGAGGTTTTGTTTTCCCCACTTTACTCACCCCAGCCCTTTACTCTTGTCTTCTAGATTCTGTGTGGTTCTGTGTACTTGTATTTCTGTCCTCTCTCTATCATTATCACTACTTCGCTTCTTTTTGTTTCTCCACCTATCACAACGTCCGAGATCCCGTGGAGAAAACAGCATGCTTTGTGCTCCCGGAACACAACAACTCCATTACCCGACGTTTGCCTCCACCCCTCACCCCTCCCAAACCTCATGACACATCTAAGTGCCATTACTTTTCCTGCCCCCCCTCCCTTATAACACATCTAAGTGTCTCTAATCCTCCTACACCCCAAACCTTTCTCTCCCTCTCCCCCAACCTCTCCTTCCACCCGCAGTCCCCCCTCCCCCCCTCCCCCGACTCGGGAGGCGAGCGAGAAGACATTATCACAAGCCTGGATCTCGCTGCCCGGTGAGGCACACACACACAAAGCGACCACTGGCGACCCAGGCAGGCACGATATTGTGGCCCAAGTAGGACTCGGTGGGCACAAGCTATAGCAATATTGTCACGGCCCGGGGGGATTACGACTGGTCCGCGGACCGCCGGCTGTCACTGGAGTGGTCAGTGGTTGTCATTGTGGTGGTCAATCGGTGGCACTCTGCCGGTCACTGGGTGACACTGGCCTTGGCAGTGTTGTGACACATGCTCCATGCTTTTGTGTGTGTGTGCGCGCGTGCGTGAGTTTGTGTATATGTGTGCAAATTGGGGGGGTGTGTATGTTTGGGTGTGTGTGTATGTGTGTTTGTGTGTGCTTGTGCGTGTGTGTGTGAGAGAGAGAGTGTGTATGTATGTTTGAGTGTGTGTTTGCGTGTGTGTGTGAGAGTGCGTGTGTGTGTGTGTGTGTGTGT
>NW_004798200.1:227594-230366 GCF_000002075.1 Aplysia californica | reverse complement strand
CCCGTGGTATCATTACAGTCCACCTGGGTATCAGTGCAGTCTACCCGTGGTATCATTACAGTCCACCTGGGTATCAGTGCAGTCTACCCGTGGTATCATTACAGTCCACCTGGGTATCAGTGCAGTCTACCCGCGGTATCATGACAATCCACCTGGGTATCAGTACAGTCTACCCGTGGTATCATGACAATCTACCTGGGTATCAGTACAGTCCACCCGTGGTATCATTACAATCCATCTTGGGTATCAGTGCAGTCTATCTTGGGTATCAGTACAGTTTGCCCAGGATATCAGTACAATCCATCTAGGATATCAGTACAGTACATCTGGGGTATCAGTACAGTTTACCAAAGGTATCAGTGAGGTCTATCTTGGGTATCAATACAGTTTACCAAGGGTATCAATACAGTACATCTGGGTATCGGTACAATCCATCAAGGATATCAGTACAGTACATCTGGGGTATCATTACAATACATCTTGGGTATCATTACAATCTACCTTGGGTATCAGCGCAGTCTATCTAGGATATCAGTACGGTACATCTAGGATATCAGTAGTCTACCAAGGGTATCAGTACAGTTTTCTAAGGGTATCCGTACAGTCTTCCAAGGGTATCAGTACTATCCATCTAGGATATCAGTACATCAGAGGTATCAGTACAGTTGACCACGGGTATCAGTAGATGAATCTACAGTTTATCAATGATATCTCCACCAAGGGTATCAGTACAGTCCACCTCGGGTTTCAGTTTTGTTCACCTAGGCTATCATAGTTCACCTAAAGTATCACCTAGGCTATCATAGTTCACCTAAAGTATCACCTAGGCTATCAGTATTTTCTACCTAAGGTATCCTTACATGGTGTCAATACATTCCACCTAGGATATCAGTACATGGTATCAGCATATTCCACCTAGGGTATCAGTACATGGTATCAGTATAGTCCACCAAGGATACCAGTACATGGTATCAGTGTTTTCTACCTAAGGTATCAGTACATGGTATCAGCATATTCCACCTAGGGTATCAGTACAGCCCATGTCAGGTATCAGATTAGGGTATCAGTAAACCCCACAAGGGGGTCTTCGTACCGCCCACTTGTGATACAGAGTCCATCTACAGTGTGAGTACAATCTGCGGTATCTGTGACCTCCACCCATGGGTACAAGTTCAGGGTGTTAGTATAGCCCACCCAGGATATCGGTACCGTCTACCCTGGGGTTTCAGTAAAGTTCACTGTGGGAATCAGTTTGCTGTGTAAGTAAAGTTCACCTAAGGTATCAGTTTAGGGTATCAGTATAGTCTTCCCAGGATATCAGAACCGTCTACCTTGGGGTATGAGTACCGTCCATCCCGGTGTATCAGTTCAGGGTATGGGTTCGTGTCTGGTCCGGGGTGTATCAGTTAGTCCACCCGGTGTATCAATTTAGGGTATTCGAGTCTCGGCCGGTGTGGTGTATCAGAGCAGCTCATCGGTGTAGTCCACCTGGTGTATCAGTCAGGTCATCAGTAAAGTCTACCCGGTACAGTAGCCCGGGGAATGGGTTCGAGTCTCGGCCGGTGTGGTGTATCAGAGCAGCTCATCAGTGTAGTCGACGCGGTACTGCAGCGCGGGGTATGGGTTCGAGTCTCGGCCGGTGTGGTGTATCAGAGCAGCTCATCAGTGTAGTCGACGCGGTACTGCAGCGCGGGAATGTCCTCGTCCTCCTCCAGGTCATGCACCAGCAGCGTGAAGTAGTAGACGCCCTCCTGGGGCAGGGTCACGTGGAACGTCTCGGCGTTGTCCACTGTGCGGATCTCCTGGTCGATGTTCAGGGACAGCGTGTCCGAGTCGAGCGGCGAACCCGGGCCCTCGTACTCCAGCTGGGGCGTGACTGCCACGTTACGGAGGAGAACGGTGATGCTGAGGCGGCCGTCGTACGTCTTGATGACGCTGGACATGTTTAAGGGTCGGATGTTGAAGGCGAACATGGCCGGCCACGTCTTGAGAGTGGCTTCGAAGTGTTCGGCCGAGATGGTTTGAGCCATGAGAAGCCACTTCTTGTCCTTGGGGTAGTGGGAGAGCCGGAACTCGTCGGGCGGGGTCATGAAGAAGTGCTCCACGAAAAACTTGTAGGGCTGGGAGCCGCTGTGGGTGTCCAGTAGGGCGTAGTGTCCGTTGAAGGAGACGGCGTTCCAGGAGTGCTGGTGGGCGGGGCAGCGGGGCGGGGAGCCAGGCTTGTAGCTCTTGCCCTTCACATAACCCTCGATCTTCTCACACCGCAGACCCACAGATCTGATGGAGGGGGGGGGGTTGATTCATTGATTGATAGATGGATTGATTCATTGATTGGTGTATGGATTGATTCATTGATTGAGGGATGGATTGACTGACATTGTGAGGGATGCATTGACTGACTGGGCAATTCATCAACATCTTGATTTACAAATGGATTCAACGATCAAAGCAGTTATTGAACAACTGATTGATTTAGTGATGGGTTCACTTATTGAATAACTGATTGATTTAGATGTGGATTCACTGATTCATTTAGGTAATGATGGATTCAGCGATTTACTATGGGAGAACGCATTGACACAGGGAGTGTCATCATTGTGTGTGTCTGTGTGTGTGCGTGTATGTGAGTGTTTATGTGTTCATGTGCGTGTGTGTATGTGTGCATGTGTGCGCGCGCGCGCGTGTGTGTGTGTGTGTGTGTGTGTGTGTATGTGTGCATGTGTGCATGTGTCCATGTGTGTGTCAGAGTGTGTGTCAGAGTGTGTGTGCATA
>NW_004798200.1:225591-226427 GCF_000002075.1 Aplysia californica | reverse complement strand
TTATATATATGTAAAATGTATGTACGTATTTTGTAGGTGATATACGCCTCCAAGAACATTATTAATTATATTTTTAGGAAGCGTGCTGTTTCAACTCTGCCAACCGGGTCTGAGAGAGCTACAACGCCCCAGTAGAGTTCTCGGCTGTTTGCCGATCGTGTCGTCAACTTCATTCCTTAATACTTTTTGACTAGGTGAACCTTGGATATTTGCAGTCTTTAGATTTTGATCGGAGACTACGGTAATTAATATGTTCAGAATCTAAATTAGTCTCGTCGATTGTTCACCTTTGTCATCATTGTTGACTGTCGTTGTTTTGTAGTTTCTGGTTCTATCAAAACTAACGCCTGTCAGGGCCAACTCGGGCTGAGAGGGATACAACGTCCCAGCAGAAAGACGGAGGTACGGGTACTTGATAAAAATTTTCTCCACCCAAGAACCAAATTAAAGTCTACTGCGTATGACAGCGAAATGTCTAATTGCTGCAGCTAGAGGTGGTAGAGACATTTGGGCTGATTCTCTTTTGAAAAAAAAAATAGAATCACGATACGTGTCATAGAGTGTAGGGGAGAGTGAGGGGAGTAAAGAGAGGAAACTCATGCCTAGAAAACGGTCACCGACGTCAGGGGTGCGATGGTGAGGCTCTCCGGTGTTGAACGTAAAAGGCAGAAGTTTCGAATCGCAACTTATTCTGTTGGACATCTCCATGTGTCTGCTGGGATACAGTATCCCACCCAGCCTGGTCATCTCCCACAGGCTAGGTCTAACGCAGCTTTTCTGCTGAACTGTGTTGACAGGATCTATGTGATCGTGTGTGTTCAAGTGATGCTAGCCAC
>NW_004798200.1:222426-223255 GCF_000002075.1 Aplysia californica | reverse complement strand
TAACATCTTGCATAATTCGAGGTAAGTCTTGTTGGGTTTTTAAAAATTGTGCTTTGTATAAGTAAGTCTCACACTCAGACTTGTCAGTGACGGTTTTTTTCCCCCTTTCTCATCTTGATGGGTTCCAAACAGGACCAGCTTTCTGTGTAATCTATAGTGTCTCTGAGTCATAGATTTGTACTCCTTGACCGCTCTCTGTCATGGCTGCCGCTCTTTGCTCTCTCTCTCTCTGTATCGCAACCCCAGTGCTTTCTTGTTGTATCTCCATTTTCTTATAACAGTGAAAGCAGTCCATATCAAAGTGTGAGCTTAAGATAAAGTCAGATTTTCACTGTTGAAAAATTGAAGATACGACAAGTAAGTACTGAGGTCGCGATATGTTTTTAGGCTTACTAGAGTATTTTCAGTCTTGGTAGGAAGTAATTTAGGACTTTGCCCCGGTGGCGACCGAACCCTACTCTTATCGATTTTCAAACATACATAATACATGTAATATATATATATATATAGTTCAGCAGATAAAAAGTGTCACTAGAGAGTAACATCAACATAGAAGAAGGAGGAGAGATAAGAACGACAGACAAACGATAGGAAAGAAGGAGCAAACCACTGAAGAATATCCTTCAACCACCCACATTTTTTGTTTCGGGAAGTCCGGAAAGGGTCAAAGGTGAGCCAGGTCAGTGCTGAATAAGTAATAGGTCAGGGAGCGTGGTAAGGAAATGTTCACCTCATGAAACCAGTCTCCCGGCACGTGCATTCTTGATGAGTTCTAGGAGCGGTCAGTCAGGTTGTTGGGGTCATACGGGGATGATGGGGGCGGGGGGAA
>NW_004798200.1:216880-217978 GCF_000002075.1 Aplysia californica | reverse complement strand
GGGGGGGTAGGGGTAGGGTAAAGAGAAACACATCGACACATTAACGGTCATTTAGTGCTAGGAAAAAGTGAGACGAACAGACTCAACAGAATGAATCCCGGCCCATCAACAGTCAGGACAGGACTGTGTTGTTGCACCACACAACAGCGCGTTATAGAAATGGACAGGTTACAATAGTGTATAGACTTGTATTACAGTTGCTTTGACGTAGGTTACAATAGTGTATAGACTTGTATTACAGTTGCTCTGACGTAGGTTACAATAGTGTATAAACTTGTATTACTGTTTCTCTGGTGTATTTCCGATTTATGATGAAGCGCACCATTTGAACCAAAGAAAGCGCAAAGGAGGGAAGGAGTGCTCTATTAGAGCTCCAACGATGTTTTTTTGCCCTCCATTTGGGCGCACTGACGCGGCCCATTGTGGCTATAGGCTTTGGAGCAGGGGTGGGTTGTTTTTTAAAATAGAGAGCGAAGAGCGGAAACCTTGACAATGCGCGGTCTAGGTATACAAGTCTATGGAATCGCGCGTCGTGACGTCATTGAAAGTAAGAACAATAATACGAGGTGCTCATTGGGGGGATCGGGTCCGGTCGGGGTGGTTTGCTAGCCAGATTGAGGGCGCAAAGCGGCTATCGTGACACAAGCCGATTACTCCCGACTCGTCGCCTCAAAAATAAACGCGTTTGTTTATTTTCAGACGACGAGTGGGGCAGGGCAATTGCCCCCGATTTCAGCCGACCCGACCCCCCATCCGCAATGGGCATCCCGAATAATATTTCTCCAAGAACTGTGGCCCCTTTACGGCTCACGCCGCGGTGTACATAAGTTGTTTTTGTTCCCACATAGCTGCCCGTGGCTAGAGGGAGTCAACAACAGGCCTTTCACATGGATTATCAACATAGACACGAGATCACAGACACACGGGGGACCCCGACACAAGGCTCTCACTCGAGCGTGGCATCGCGTGATCTGTCGGTGAAAAACTCGTCAACGCTCATTTAAACACACACACAGAAACACGCACAATACACACACACATACGCACAGAGAGAGAGAGAGAGAGAGAGAGAGAGAGAGAGAGAGAGAGAGAGAGAGA
>NW_004798200.1:214380-216718 GCF_000002075.1 Aplysia californica | reverse complement strand
AAAACCCCCCCCCCCCCCTGCACCCACACACACACACAGATGATAATCAAAGACCGTGAAGGGCATGTACAATGTAGATAGGCATTAGTGCATGTATTGACACCCCCCTCGGTTTTATGGACTCCGATCTCCCTCTCAACAACATACTTAATGTTTGTTCAACTCGGCACGTCACGTGACTGTCTTTGATGGTGCATCAGACTAAACAAGGCATGACCACCCTTCACCAGGCCCCAGCACGATAGACTGTATCCTGCTAGACCGCAGCTTACCTGATAATACATCATAACGGACCACAGATCGCTGGAGTATAATGTCACAACCGACCATAATGTTTTATTAGACTATATACGCCAACAGACCGTAGCACGCTAAACGGTATCTTGCTAGACCGCAACTTACTTGGTAATACATCATAACAGACCACAAATCGCTGCGTTATATACCACAACAGACCACATCTCGGCGGGGTATAATACCACAACTGACCGTAGCACGATAGACTGTATCCTGCTTGACCGAAACTTACTTGATAAAACAGCACAACAGACCATAGCACGGTAGACAGGACAAGTTCAATAAAGAGAAGCTCTTTGATATGACCAAGGCCGTTTGGGGTTGGGAAAGAGCAAGGCGGACATAAACAGGGCTGCAAAAACACAAGAGAGTGTCAGAGAACATCCTGCCAGACCAGACAATGTCAGACGAGACAATGTCAGACCGCATAATGCCAGAACAGACGATGTCAGACCACAAAATACCAGAACAGACAATGTCAGACCAGTCAATGTCAGACCACGTAATGCCAGAACAGACAATGTCAGACCAGTCAATGTCAGACCACATAATACCAGAACAGACGATGTCAGACCAGTCCAAGCTAGACCAGGCTAGACCATACCAGACCATATCACAGCTCAGCATGACATGCCAGATCAGATTAAGTCAGACCAGACAATGCCAGACCAGACAATGCCAGACCAGACAATGCCAGACCAGGCAATGCCACACCAGACAATGTCAGACCAGACAATGTCAGACCAGGTAATGGCAGACCAGACAATGTCAGACCAGACAATGTCAGACCAGACAATGTCAGACCAGACAATGCCAGACCAGGTAATGGCAGACCAGACAATGTCAGACCAGACTATACCAGATCAGACAATGTCAGACCAGACTATACCAGATCAGACTGCCGCACCAGACTATGCCAGACCAGACAATGCCAGACCAGGCAATGTCACACCAGACCATGCCACACCAGATCAAGTAAGACTAGTCCATACCAGACCAGACCATATCCCAGCTGAGCATGCCATATCAGACGGGACAAGACCAGACCATGCCAGACTATATCACAGCACACCACGGCAGATCACACCGACCCAGACCAGAAAACAGCAAAACACCTCGTGCCACATTACAGCACAGCACAGCAGACAATAACACACCACGCCTCACAACAGGACAGGCTGCAAAGCAGCACAGCACAGCATTGCACAGCACTGCACAGCACAGCACAGCACAGCACAGCACAGTACAGCACAGCACAGCACAGCACGCCAGATGGCACACGTTTCCCAACCCCCCCCCCCTCGAGAGGCTCCTACATTGACAACACAGGTTCAGTGACAGTTGACGAGAGTGCCACCAGGTGTGTGATCGATGAGTGGGTTTTTTGTGTTGTTTTTTTGTTTTAGTAAGAGTTTTACGGCACTTGCAAAACAATAAGGTCATATAAGTGCCGAAGAAAAGATGAGTTACAAAAGAATAACATACACAGAAAAAGAGGAGAGATAAGGACGATAGATGTTTGATAGGAAAGAAGGAGCAAACCACACCAGAGCACCCGCCAACCACCCACTCAATGATTAGATAGAACTTTGTTCTTCAAGGGTAGCAACTTACCCCTACGTCTGTTTAATTGACAAATCAGAAACAGAACATTGTTGAGAATTATTGTAAAACAGAATTCCTTGTCGACAAGCAAAGACCTATAATGAGCCACTGGGTTTGTCAGTGGTGACTCATCATAGATCCCTAGGCTCGCCATTAGCATTTGGAAGACGTCTAAGTTTGCCAATGACTTTTGCTTGATAGAATTCTGAAACATGAGCAGGAAAGACGATCCAACAAATAAAATTCACAAAAAAGAAAAAAAAGGAAGAAAAATGAGCAGAAACAAGAGGCTCGTGGCTCGTGGAATAACTGGGACCATTAATCAACCGTCAGACATGCCTTCTACGTCATCAGAGGGAGGGGAACACAAACAAACCACGACAGCTAAATAACACAGTCAACGACTCAGTGAGGGCGGGTGTGACTTGAGAAAACA
>NW_004798200.1:209915-212591 GCF_000002075.1 Aplysia californica | reverse complement strand
AGAGACAGACAGACAGACAGACAGACAGACAGACAGACAGACAGACAGACAGACAGACAGACAGACAGAGACAAAGACACAAAGAGGCCGCCTGAGACACCATCAACAAAAAATACAATGCGAGATGCACCAGGAAATCTCTGAATGTGGTGAGTTTACGTGGGTGTTTCAGTTCAGTTTTAGTAAGAAGTTTTACGGACCTTGCACCGCAAATAGATCATACCAGCTGGGGTCCCTTTCGATGAAAGGAATTTTAAAAAATCGAGTCATTGAGGAAACACTTAAAATAGTGCTCAGTATTGCGCGACAATGTGCGATAGTATTGAGCGAAAGTACGACTTGAAATAAACAAACCTGGCAGATTTTCTAAAATTACAGAGACAGAAGCGTCGGCCTGCAAAAGCGATCGGCGAAATAAAGGAATTTACTTTTATGCAGCAAAGCTGTCTCAAAAATGAAAAAACGAAGGGCGTCATGATCTGGAGAATATTTTAAAGAATCTTTTGGCGAAAACCGCATGTCGATCGATGCATCCACTAAAAAGCCTTTTGAATAGCACAATTCGGCCACCACAAATAGAAAATAGATAAGTGCCGGGGACCAGTGGTGGTACTAGAGAGTAACATACAAAGAAAAGAATGAGGAGAGATAAGGATAACAGATAGATCTAGTAGATAGGGGGGAAAAGGATCAAACCACAACCGAGCAAAACATTTCTTGGTACAACTTATCCTCAAATGTCTCTTCATCGGAAGAATAACTGTCACTCATACTTTGGACAGCAGTTTGTATCAATTTGTCTTAACTTAATCCTATTTTCCCACAACAGTTGAGGCTAGATTTTTTTTTAAATCTTCATAAATTTATGTAAAATGCTACAAATCTCCTTCACGCGGAAGATGGGATTGTTCACAGCCCTTTCCTCTTCTCACACACATTTTGCCTACGCATATATATGGCCAACGTCACAGCTCACCAATGACACTTGTTTGTTCCAAAACACGTTACAAGAAATTAATTTTATAGCGAACACATTTTTTGCACTAAAGGTTGTCAAAACATGCGTTCAATAAGCATGATGTCCCGATTAGAAAACGATGACGGACTTCCTTTTAAAAGGGATATTGCTCGCGCTGTAAACTTTTTATAATCTGAAGAAACCATCGACTGGAATCTTTTATTAGTATTTGTTGAGGAATTTTCTAGAATACAGTGTACAGGTGTATGAAAAACATATTCATCTGTTAAGACAAATTGATATAGTCATTGCGCAAAAGTTGGAGAATTTACGTTCAATAATTAAGGAGATATTTGACAATAAGTTGCGCCACGAATCGTTGAACCTCACTATAGTTAGTTAGTTAGTTAGTTAGTTAGTTAGTTAGTTAGTTAGTTAGTTAGTTAGTTAGTTAGTTAGTTAGTTAGCTAGTTTGTTTGTTAGTGCATCGTTTTGTTAGTATGTTAGTGTGTTAGTTTATTTGTATGAGTCAAGGGAAGCACATCGATACAATACGGGTCATTTCGTCTTTGGCGGAAAAGTAAGACGGACAGACAGACGACAGAGGGACAGCACAGGGAGGCATGCTAGTTTGTCACAGGCCCAGTTAGCCACAGGCCTTAAAATCCCTCTAAAATGTCAGCTCAGGTTGTGTTGTTCAATATTTCTTGCTTTTTTGTATGCAAATCAAAGCAAATTTAAATTAGATCTACCCTGTAAAATTTCAACAATGAATGTTCTTTCGTTAAAAACAATTGGAAAATAAAATTAATTCAATTCATAGTGGGCCTGTGGGCAGTCCCCCAGCACAGAATCAGGAACTATAATAAATCGTTCACTTTCGTCGGACCGCAGTTATAACGAGATAAAAAAACAACAAATCGCTCCTTTTATTCTTTCTGTGCCTTTGCAGCGGGTCTAAAAGTTAAGCGACCACAGAATCTAAAAGCCCATTTATACAAGTCACTGCAAACTTAAGATCCCATACATTTTCTGTGATGTAGGCCAAAAGCGGGTCAAAAGAATAATAGGAAATTTACAACATACACCTAAAAATGGTAAAAGTTGACATAATATTTTCCTCAACACCACTCTTCAACTTTCGTCTGAGAAACATGGATCAAGAGACAGAGTGGGTATTTTTACGAGACTCACGTCGAGACGTCTTGACAGCGGGGGATGAAATCTACAGTACAAGCTTACACTGAAATGTGGGGGGAGGGCGGTGTAGCTGTCTCAAAATGAGCAATCTGAAGGCAAGGCTACTGTAAGTCATTTATTTTACTGATTATGTGTATGCATCCAAAGAGCGGTAGGAAGATATAAAAGTGACCAAAGAGAAAAACTTTTATTACTGGGTCAAGATTTTTTAAAAATAAATCTGTTTGGTCGCTGGCCTGCAGAAGTGCCATGCAAAGTTTCGTGGGTCGTGGGTAAATTTCTCAATGAGCTAGAGTATTTTTCACGCGGTCAGACGAAAGTGAACAAGCTTTTGATCTACCAGTGGCACCATCATAACCACCTGCAATAGGGGTCTTTACGGACAAAGCAGTACCATAGGAGATAACGTTTTTCCAAGATCTCCCCCCGATAAATGGCGAGATGACGTAGATGACAGGCGGAGACATCACCGAGGTCCGGGAGAAGCAGGATACATCAGGCACATACATCACCCCCCC
>NW_004798200.1:206634-208529 GCF_000002075.1 Aplysia californica | reverse complement strand
CGTCAACTGATTTCTTCTGTCACTCACAGAGCTCGCACGTCAACTGAATTCTTCTGTCACTCACAGAGCTCGCACGTCAACTGATTTCTTCTGTCACTCACAGAGCTCGCACGTCAACTGATTTCTTCTGTCACTCACAGAGCTCGCACGTCAACTGACTTCTTCTGTCACTCTCAGAGCTCGCACGTCAACTGATTTCTTCTGTCACTCACAGAGTGTGCGCGTCAACTGATTTCTTCTGTCACTTACAGAGTGTGCGCGTCAACTGATTTCTTCTGTCACTCACAGAGTGTGCGCGTCAACTGATCTCTTCTGTCACTCACAGAGTGTGCGCGTCAACTGATCTCTTCTGTCACTCACAGAATGTGCGCGTCAACTGATCTCTTCTGTCACTCACAGAGCTCGCACGTCAACTGATCTCTTCTGTCACTCACAGAGTTTGTGCGTCAACTGATTTCTTCTGTCACTCACAGAGTTTGGTGCGTCACCGAATTTCTTCTGTCACTCACAGAATTTGGTGCGTACTGAATTTCTTCCGTCTTTCACAGAGTGCGAGAGTTACCGAATTTTTTTCTGTCTCTTCCAAGGGATGCTGGCTTGCATACGTCTGTTACGACCGACAGACAGAGAAAGACATCAGGTCCAAACGTCGAAAAAGTCAACGTTCGGGTCTATTTCCCTTCTCTGATCAAATCTTGGTGACAGTACACGTATGTTCCAGTGTCTAGACAAGAAATATCATCTTGTTTTATCTTATCTTATTTGAATCATAAAGAACACATTGTCTAGACGATAATATTCATCAAAAAGGCAAGATAATGAAGTCCTACTGTCTTACACCTCCACGGAGAGTGAACTCACACATCAAGACAGTATCATCCTCTTTCCGCGTGTCAAGCTCTGTTCGTTAGTCTTTCTTTCAGGTAGATTTCAGTCAATATTTCCCTCAGAAACAATGTCGTCCTCTTCGAAATTCCCCTTATGGGTAGTCCAGCCTTGTTAGTCTAGCTACTCACCCTTCGTAACGTCACTAGCTGTGCATCAGTCACATGATGTCCAGTAAATCACAAAAAGTTCAATAAACGGTAAATCACCAAAAGTTCACTAAACAGTAAATCACCAAAAGTTCACTAAAGGTAAATCACCAAAAGTTCAATAAACGGTAAATCACCAAAAGTTCACTAAACGGTAAATCACCAAACGTTCACTAAACGGTAAATCACCAAAATTTCACTAAACAGTAAATCTCCAAAAGTTCAAAAAGTCCATCGTTTCTTCTTAATTTTTTTTCTCTCTCAGCAGTTCGGCAGCAGTGTGAACTCCTTCATTACACGTCGGCACAGAGCACGCAGTGAGTGAGTGTGGGAGACGAGATGTCCAGTAGGTCAGCCCACGTTCACAGAGTCCATCGTTTCTTCGAACACTTTTTCTTTCCGCGGTATAGATCTAGCAACAGCGAACTAAGATCTATAATTCAGTCAACTGTGTGAGAGACGCTATGTTCAGTAAGTCGCCCCAAGTTCAGAAAGTCCATCGTTTCTTTTCTTCGAAATTTTTTTTTCACGGTTTAGCAACAGCGAACTTATACTTATTTATAAACTGTTTCCGGGGTGAGATGTCCAGTTAGTCACCTCAAGTTCAGAAAGTCCATCGTTTCTTCGAACATTTCTTCTTTCCGCCAAGGTTTGGTAACAGCGAACTTATAATTTAATAAACTGCAGCACGGGGTAAGTATGAGGTCCGCGAGGCGATAGAGAGCGGTAAGAAGTGAGCGTTTCCCTGTGTGTGTGCGTGTGTGTGTGTGTCTTGATCCAGAGGCTCAATATAAGAAGGTATCGGGCGGTCTGTGGCTCTCTCCGCTCCTCCCGCCACATTCCCGGGGTGTGAGGTGAGGG
>NW_004798200.1:202997-204450 GCF_000002075.1 Aplysia californica | reverse complement strand
TCTCTCTCTGTCGCTCACGCGCGCGACAGTATCTACCTGCGCGCGTGTTACATACGTGCATTCGCGGGTGTGTGAGCGAGAGAGCGAGCAGCAAAAATCTACTCGGTGACCCTAGAGCGACCTGCCGTGCCCGAACCTCCCCGGAGTGTCCTGAGTACGACTGGGCAATGAGTTGCTTTAGCAGAATCCGGATAATGTGTTAGTTCACCTCTTCGACAAATAATATATTATGAACCGCTACGGCAAAAATGGGTTTAAACCACTTCGACAAACGGGTTAGAATCACTTCAACAAATGGGTGCACCCACTTTGGGAAACGGGCCAGGAAAGAGAGTTAAGAGCCTGAATTCGGATAATGTTTCAATGAGAATTATCCGGTCATCCGGATAGATATCCGGATTTTGCCTACCTCTAGTCCCGAGGCGTCGCCGGGAGCCGTGACAAAGGAGAGACAAAGGGAGAGACAAAGGAGAGACAGACACAGCCCGGCCCATCAGACCCATCAATACTGCAGAAGGGGAAAACCCCGGGCCGGCCCACGCACCTGATGCTGCTCCCTCTGGGAAAACTGGCGCGCTCATCGCCGGGAAGTCGGTCAGGGACAGACTGACAAGACTGTATGTCCACCCATCCCCAGGGCAGTGCGACTACTGAAGTTGTCTTTAAGCCAATCCCAAAGGGAGGATATTAACAGGTTCTTATGCACAGTAGAATTGTAAATTGGCTGATTTATCAAAGTCATGCTCATAACTGTGCCTGAATTGCAACAGGGAACTGCTGCTTTTTCTTTCCTCATCCTTATTATCGTCATTTTACCTCTACTTCTTTTGTATGTTAGTCACTCTTTTGTGCATTGCTATTTTCGGGGTGCCTTGATAGTGGAAGCAGACTTTGTGCTGTTGGGGCTAGAGAAGTGAGCAGAGTAAGCCCGATTACCCGTTTGGACTTCTATGTTAACATTCACCCCTTAGCGCTCATATGACCGTACACAGTTGCGAGCGCCGTAAAACCTTACTAAAAACTAAAACTAAGACTGGATGTCGGGAGGATCACAACCAGATTTAGGCGGCTGAGACGGTTTAGTCCCTATATATATTGTTGTTTTTCGTTGGAGGTTTTTTTTCTTTTTTTTGGGTGGGGGGGAGGGGGGAGGGGTTGTTCCCGTGTCCTGATTTTGGTGCCGGTATTTATAAGTTATGAAAAAGTGCCAAAATAGTATAAATTGTTCTGCTTCAAGAAAAACAATACAATAAAAAGGGGAATTGTTTGGCTGGTGATGATTAAGATGATGATGAAAGATAATAGTTTTGTCTATACTATTACTATATATAGCTCAACACAGTTTTGTCCATATTGCTATGAAAGGTTCGAGACAGTTTTGGATATATTTTTATACAGGGCGGTGTGTGTGTGTGTGTGTGTGTGTGTGTGTGTGTGTGTGTGTGTGTGTGTG
>NW_004798200.1:199995-202897 GCF_000002075.1 Aplysia californica | reverse complement strand
AAAGAGAGAGAAAGAGAGAGAGAGAGAGAGGGAGAGAGAGTGAGAGAGAGAGAGAGAGAGAGAGAGAGAGAGAGAGAGAGAGAGAGTATTGTTATAAACTATTTAGAACAGGGTAGTCAAAGAAGATCCAATCTCCTCGTAGTTCCAGAGCGCTTTCATGTTTTAAATGGAAAATCCGGACACTGAACCTAATGTGTGAATTAGTCATGTGACATAAATCAATAACTGGAAAGAGAGAGAGAAAAAAATTCAATCCCTTGTTATACGATTCTCCCCTAACGACACGCTGTAGTCCTAACAACCACAGGTAACCCGCCCACACACGCGCCCCCTATCGTTCTGCGATCGGTCACTTCCGCAAACGACGACAACCTTCTAATCGATCTCCACAATGAAGTGGCAACTTTTGTGCTGCATATTTAAAGACCCTTTGTTTTACACCACCCTCTGTCACACACTCCCATTCTTCTCCTTTCGTTTTTTTTTCTTCTTCTTTCATTTTCTTTTATGTTTTTCAATTTGCTTCAGCGTCCCTATTGAGAGGTGGGCTGGCAGCAGTGGGTCGGTTTGGGACTTCCGCCGCCGGGTCCAAAAATAGAGCCAGAAAATACAATTTTTCAAGACAGTCACCAGGCCCGGCCCGGCGTCCTCTGAGCGCTGCCAGCGCTTAGACATAGAGCAATTATATTATCGAACCACAGAAAGAGTGGGTATAAAACCGAAAGAAGAGAGGGAGGAGGAAAAAACGTTATAATAAAACGGCAGAATCCGAGGCAATGCGATGGCGGTGTGAGGCGGGTTTCTGACGGCGCGAGAGGAGACCGTTCTGCCGTGTTTGGAGACGTTTTGCATCACACGTCAGCAGCGAGGGTCGATAGGAAGACTGCGCGCTTCGTGGAACGAATTATTGTTTGAATATAACTCTTGGTCCCTCTCATTCACGTCGCACCTCGTATTTCATAGAACCACGATGATGCCGAATACTCCGCGGCAGACACCTTTAGCATCTCAGTCCCTGGTGGGTGTTGAAAGAGACAGTGGTATCGCAGAGGCAGCGGCGACGACGACGACATTGTTTTCCCAGGTTTTCAACCCGAGGTGGAATAACGTCGTAAACTCCACGCTGTATGGCGGACACATTGGATAAAAAGCTGGCACAAAAGTAGTTTTCTTTCTCAGTTCGTGGTGTGAAGGGACACAAGTGGAGTCAAACAGAATGAATAAATAGATCTGTGTGCTGGAAGGATAGAAAAACTTCACCGGAAAAATTGTCGGAAGTTTGCCGATTGTGAATTTACGTCATTGTGTTTCTTGACGACTGCTTTTTTTTTTTTCGATCCCATACACGAGATGAGAGGTTACCTTCTTTCCCGTTCTGATTTAACTACTATGGATTCCTGCAGGGAAATTGTGTCGATTGTTCTAGTTTGAGAACTCTCACTGCCAATTTTCACTGTGCCAGATATTACGAGCATCCGTCTATAAAATTATATGTTTAAAAAAGCAATACTTTATAAGAATATTTCTGGCACTTGTCAGTCGACTCAGCCATTGTTAACTTTTTATTATGTTTACATAATATACTAGACTTGGAACACATTATTATTCTGCCTTTGTTCCAGTCTGCGGGAACAACGAATTGTTATTTCTCCAGTCCTCTATCTCTTTGCCACTGTTACCACCATTTCAATTTCACGAATATCACATAATATAATTAATAATCATATGTACCCATAGCATTGACAGCCTTTGCAGTGTTCAAAGCATGTAAAGAAACTGAGTAGATACATTCCAAGAAAAGACCAGAAAACTGCAAACTTGCACAAATTCAATCTTACTTTTTTTTTTCTTGAACGGACAAGAGGAAAAATATTTCTGTATGTTTAACATACATTCTTTTTCTTGGAGATTTCGTTGTGACATAAAAGGAATACAAATCTATGGGTGAGGAATAACCTGCAATGAAAAAGCAAGAATGATGGTGAAATTCAAATGGAAAAGAATGTTTACCGGATTGTCTCTTATGTTGGATGCCTGTCGTGGATTCTTACTTTAAAATCAGCTCGTAATGCACTGGTCAATGTGAGTATATCCATGTTCGTGATTTCAGTGAGTGTCTGTCTGTATGTCCCTTTTTTACCCTCTAAATGACGTATCGTATTCGATACTGGTCTCACTATTACTGGTGTTGCTCTTGTTGTTGCCGTTTTCGTCGTTGTTTGTTGGTTTTGTTGTTGTTGTTTTTGTGTTGTTATTGTTGTTGTTGTTGTTGTTATTGTTGTTGTTATTTTCGTCGGTCGTCCTGTTGTTTTCTAACCATAGTCAACGATGATGATGATGATCAAGACTCTCCTTTCCCACTCTAGTTTTTTTCTACAATGATAATATTTCTGCTGCTGGTGCTGCTACTGCTGGTGCTGCTTATGCTACTACTGCTGTTGATAATGATGATGACGATGATGCTACTGCAGCCTCTCATGATGATGATGATGATGATGATGATGATGATGATGATGATGATGATGATGATGATGATGATGATGATGATGATGATGATGATGACTTTATACTGCTTTAACAAATTTTAATTGAAAGAACAGAGTTGTTTGTCCCCCTTCTCCTTATCATTATATACCCACTGTTGAAGGTTTCGGTACAAATATTATTTTGACTTGGCTGTTCTTCGCTTTTGTTCAGTTCCCTTTTCAAACGACGGTAAATTGGATTTATTCTTCGTCTTCATATTATGTCGCAATAAGGGTGGCTCGTTGTGCAATTCTTGATACAGTCGTGTAAACCAGGCTTTTTTAAAGCTCTTTTGCGTCAGAGAAATACGTAAGACACTCGTCTATCTATCTATCTATCTATCTATCTATCTATCTATCTATCTATCTATCTATCT
>NW_004798200.1:194837-196478 GCF_000002075.1 Aplysia californica | reverse complement strand
AGGGGGGGGGGAGTTTTTCCACCGTTCTAAATCTGGTACTATGGCTGTTTGGACGTCTTCAAAAGCGAAAGTCTACTAAAAAAACTTCTCCTTAAAATACTTCTAAATCCTCGACTTTTCGGCTGTCTTGGTCGTTTTCTGAAACATTAATTAGTGAAATTTGATATATATAGAGATCTAAATACCCTCAATGGGGATCATAAAACTTTTGCAATCGGTCACTCCATGTAAAGGATGTGCACTATTGTGAACACACTTTCTCATCTCTCTCCTTTTTCATGCCTATTTTTCATTTTCACCCCCTTCCACACCCAGTCTCCCTTTCCCCAACCCGCATTACTTTACTTCAAACCTCACCCCCTTTAACATTCAGTTCGTGTATCATGTACCTAAATTTTAATGTCTTCCAAATCACTTAAAGTCACGTCTAGGGAACATTTTTGTTAAAAGTACCTTAAAGAAAAACTCTTCTCAAAAGATCAATGACGTCATTCCTCCTTGAGCACCAAGCTGAGCCCAGAAAAAAGAGCGGGAAAAAGCTGGCTGATTTAGTTACAGAAACTTAAAAATAGATTTCATTTGTTAGGTCACTGTTCGGGAAATGAGCTCCCTGCCCTGAGAATGGCCGCGCCAAAACGAAAGACTAACTTAACTTCCTGTGAAGATCTAGGGAAATGGGGCATGAGTTTCCTCCCCTTGGGCGAACGCGAACGTCGGAGAATATTAGATTTGAAATTGAATCTTATAATCGAAAATGAGGTGGTGTGTGTGTATGGAAGGGGGTCGGAGGTGGGGGGTGATGAAAAAGCTGGCGTATTTGAAGAGTAGGGCAAAATCTGACTCGCTCCTCGGTTCAATGAGGTCTTTGTAGTTTGCCTCTGAACATACTCTAGTTATAAAAGAAATATTTGAGAGCGCCTCCTGAAAACTCTAAATATCAAATTATCCTTAGATTTCAAGAATACTGATGAATCTTAAACCATCTCAATGTATAAGACAAAGATTTCTAGCTGTAAGAAAGTCGTTTTAGGCCATCTTTACGATAAAGATGATTATTAATTCGTCGGAACAGTAATGAACTATTTTACTTTTTTAATCGTTTTTAATCTGTGCTTATACTGGGTTTTGTCGTTGGGATCTTCAAAGGGCCAGCGTCAGACAGCTCAGATTGTGGATATCTTTGAGTTAAAACATGTTGGAAAGTGTGGTCTTTGAACTATTCCGACATCCTGTCATGTCTAACAGTCTCACAGTCTAATACGGGGTGCCCACTACGGATGGGATCGGGCCGATCCCTCGATTCGATCGCCTCAAAAACAAATGTGTTTGTTTTCAGTTTCAGGCGATCGAGTCGGGCGATCGGCCCGATCCAGCCGTAGTGGGCACCCCGTAAAACAGTCTAGCAGACAGAGAGGTGATGAGAAGGGGAGGGGGATAAAGAGTTTTGACTCAGACACATAATATTATTTTGGGCTCGATGACTCTCTCGGGTTTTATTGTAGAGGAGAGAAAGACAGATGGAAAGACACGCAGACGCACGGACACACAAATGGACAGTCGAAGACACAAAGGGGTATTATGTTCTCTTGAAACCATCAAGTTCACGAAAGATTAGAATACCTTGTGTGTGTGCGGGGGGGG
>NW_004798200.1:192465-194737 GCF_000002075.1 Aplysia californica | reverse complement strand
ACTACAACGACAACTACAACGACAACGACAACGGCAACGACAACAACAACAACAACAACAACAACAACAACAACAACAACGACAACAGCAACGACAACAGCAACGACAAACTCCATCAGTCCACTCACCAGCCCCTGTTGACCTGTGGGAGGTCTTGTATTCACAGCTGCTCCTTCACCCGTGCCCGCCGTCCCCCCTTCCAGCTCATGTTCTCCGCCGCTCACCCCTGCCCGCTGACCGGCGCTGTGGTCACTGCTCGTCCTCCCAGCTAAGTGACCAGCGGCACTGCGTGGGGCAGAGGCCTCCTGCTGACCAGTCCTTCCCTCCACCACCACCGCGGCCTCACTCGCTGACCGCCGGGCCTGTCCCTGCTTCTGCGATGTTCCAGACTGCTGGGGGAAGACAAAGAAAAGTGTTCATGACGTCACTGTGGTCTTTGCGGCTACTCTCAAAGCGTTTTTCGCCTCTACAAATTCGCTATCTTAGAATTACAAAGTTGTATATCTACTCAGAGCAACATACTTAGGGAACCTATACAAATAGGTACCAGGGAAAGATCAGGGAAACATAGTTTTTTAAGAGCATCCGAACAAACGAATGAATGGAGAACCATGATCGCCGATGTCTGTCGCAGATCTGGCCCTGGGTGAATTAATGCATCTGCTGCTCAGTACCTAGTTTTGAGATATTTGATCCAAAAGATTTTGAGCTTCTGAACAAGATCATGTTATTTTGAATGCAATTCTTTGAATATCTTGATAACGACTCCGAATAATGTAACGATTTTGATAGAGCAGATAAAACATTTGGTTTCTGGTCTCATGGTCTTAGTAACTCAAAACGGCCAAAAATGTCAGATAAAACTTTGTAATTCTGTGGTAGCGACACAACATTCAAATTTATAATTTGGGTTTCTTCGACCTTCATTGTAAGTAGCAACCCAGGCTGTGAGGGGTAACGCAGTCCAGCAGAAATTCGGAGACATTCCATTGATGAAATACATTTCCAATAATTGTGGCAATGAATGTTACGTCTTTTGTATGAAAGGATGACCGGCGTTTGTGGTGAAGCTGTTAGGCATTTCGCTGTCGCACGCAGGAGAGCCTAGTTCGATTCCGGAGTGTTGAGAATTTTACAGAGTATCACGTCTTTCTAAACATGGAGGAGATGTGTGGAAAGTGACGTGAGAGAGATGAAGCTCACTTGGAATTTTCTTGGAAGGATGGCCCAGGACAAAGATAAATGGAAAGAGCTTGTATGTTGCCTATATCCTGCCAGGGGTGAAAGGTATTGATGGGGAGTTTGTATCACTCTCAGTCTCAGCCCGGGTCGGTTTGGCAAGCAGGTCGGAAGCCCGGTTTAAAAATTATCTAAATTGTGTCGATAGGGGCGTAAAAACAACACCGACAATAAAAAAGAGATACCTTTGTCTATGTCCCAATCACTCTCCACTGACATTTAATTTGCTTGACTGAGCAGCGACCTGGCCCGGACCCGCCATAAACCACAGCGCTGACCGTGACGTCAGACCTTCGATCACCGCTTTGACCTACACTTTGACAGACTGACCTCAGACTTTCCTTTCACACCCTTGACCATGGGGACATGCTCATAGTCACAGACGTCCCGATGACAATGGGCGCGGAGAAGAACGTAAAACCTGACATAATGTACGTGGAGTGACCATCACGCCAAACTGACCATCGGTATCACATGCGCTGTCAGTCTTCCATAATGGGCGCCATATTTAACGGTTTGTGAATGGCGGGAGAACACACACGGACGTGACCCGTCAGATTGGAGGGAGGTTGGGGGGGGGGGTCGAAAGCGGGTCGTTGTGGTGGGAGATTACTGGACCTAGTGAGGGAAAGTTCCTTTTGTCAAGTCACGGAGAGGGTGGTTGGAGGGTGTCTCGGGTAGGTTTTACTTCTTTACTATATCTTTTCTTTGGTTTGTGTCTGTGGTTTTTACTTTTTTGTTTTGTTTCTGTCTGTCATAACTCCCCAGTTCTGTTTTTGTCTGTCTGTCTGTCTGTCTTTATGTTTGTTCCTCTGTTGTTTCTGTTAGTTTGTCTTGCTTTTTCCTGCGCTAAATGGCCGTTATTGCACCGATGTGCTTCTCTCTACTCAAACAAATCCTACACGCACAGTTCGTGAAGTTACAGTACCTAGAATACCCCACACATAGGACAGAACAAACAAAACTGTCTGAAGATTGACTGCCATGAGCGACAGGGAGGGGTGTGTGTGTGTGGATGTGTGTGTGTGTGTGT
>NW_004798200.1:190503-192269 GCF_000002075.1 Aplysia californica | reverse complement strand
CCCCCCATCCTCAACTTGACTCATCACCCCCATGAGGGACATTCCTGGCCTTAAATTCTCTCTCTCGCTCTGTCTATTTCTCTGTCTGTCTGTCTCTGTATCTTTCTCATTCTCTCTCTGCCTCTGTCTCTGTCTCTTTCTCTGTCTTTGTCTCTCTCTCTCATTCTGTCTCTGTCTCTCTCTTCCTCTCTCTGTGTCTGCTTCTGTCTATGTTTCTCCCCTCCTATCCCTCCCCCCTCTCTCTCTCTCTCTCTCTCTCTATCTATCTATCTATCTATCTATCTCTGTCTCTATCTATCTATCTATCTTTCTATCTCTCTCTCTCTGTACCTCTCTCTCACTCTCTTTCTCCCTTTCTCTCTCCCTCCCCCTCCCTGTCCCTCTCAAATGGCCTCAAGTCCCCGTTAGTTACTTCGTGTAGCCCTAAAGCCCAAAGACCCGGTAAGCGCCACAGATTACCAGGTCTTGGCGGGATTCTGAAGGGTCAGACTCTGATGACGTAGTAGACTGGAGGCCAGGACATCGGGAGCGAATTCTCTCCTTACAGGGTACTTGATGATTGTGGGTTCCATGTGACTGGCGAAATTAAATATCAATATGTGGCTCCATGACAAAGTAAAGATTTTGAGAATACATAATGTACATAATGTTACTTGTTACTTGTTACTTGTGTGAAGAACCGACATCACTGCATAAGGGACATCCCCACTAGCGCCCCGTCCCCTGAAGAAGCACATCTCGAAGTGTGTAGATGCTGACGGTTCCAAGCAATGGTTGATTCCATAGCCTTTTGCTCATCCCCATAAGTCTTGAACTTCTGCAGGCGTCCCATCCAATTCCAAGCTCACGAAGTCGCTCAAGATGATGGTATTCCAACTCTTCTTGTTCCTTTTCTCGTTTTTTTTCCTGTACATAATGTAACCATTAAAGAATTTCACCGGCGTCTGTTTCGTAGCGTTAGGCGCTTTGCTGACGTATTCAGAAGACATGAGTTCGATTCCGGTGTTTGGACAAATCTTTTCTAGTATCCCCGTCTGCCTGGTGGGACATTGTATTCCTTTTAAGTTCAGGTAGGCCCTGACGTAGACAGATTCGAAGCAGCCTGCTTTCTGGATGATGTGAATCGCGGTCAGCTTGGGCGAATGGGGATACAAAGTCCCAATAGAAGGCGGAGATACTCGATTAAAAACAACCTTTTCCAATCGGGAATCGAACTCATTGCTTTTACGTGCGGTGGAAAAAGTGCTTAACCGTTATACTACGGACGCCGCTCTCCTCAAGAAAGAGCTTTTTCAGTTTTGGGAGGAATAAAGAAGACACAGTCAGCTACTATTTCAAAATCTTTGCCACTGCGTATACTCTCATAGTCGCCACATTGATAAACGGATGACACTATTGCTCTAGCGTATGGCGTGGACAGAGCTAAAACCTCGCTCAACAAGTTTTAGCGCCCTGTAAAGTGGGTTTTAGCAAGCCAAGAGATCATAGATTGATTAAAGTCAAGGCGAGGTCTTTTTCTTGAGGGAAGCCTGTAAGCCTAAGGTCTGGTATGGACTGGGGTGGGTGGGAGAGGGAGGGAGGGGGATGCCGTCGGGTAGGAGAGGAGGAAGATGGTTAATGTGAGGTGAGGATAGATCGAATAAGACAGATGTTGAGTGATTGGGAGGGGAGAAGGAAAGAGTGGTAGGAAAAGTGAGGAAGATAGTTTGTGCGGCAGAGAAAGAGGGGGAAGAGACAAGGGGTGTGTATCGGGGGGGGGGGGGGGG
>NW_004798200.1:188009-189854 GCF_000002075.1 Aplysia californica | reverse complement strand
GGGGGATTATTGAGCGACTAATGGGGGGATATAAAAATTGGGAGCGGGTAGCGAGAACTGTATCGTAAAAAAGAGGGGTGGGGATTGTAAGTGAGAATTGTGTCAGGATACGTCAAAAGGTTTGGGGGCGGGGAGTTGTATGTGACAATTACGTCGGAATAACTCAAGAGGTTGGGGAAGGGTGTAATTTGTAAGTGAGAATTTTGTCGGGGCAATCCAAGAAAGGAGGAGGGGGGTGGGCGGTTGTTGACCGAGATGTTGGTAGTATGGCATTAGCCCTCTCGTCAAGTCGTGTTGCTGTCAAGTCATATCACAGTGATTTTCTGGTAATGTCATATCCTCCGTACTCTACCTGGAGAAGGAGGAGGAGAGGAGGAAGGGGAGGAGGAGAAGGAGGAGGTGAAGGAGTATAGAGGAGGAGGAGGAAGAGGGGGAGGAGGAGGGAAGGAGGAGGGGGAGGGGGAGGTTGAGGGCGAAGAGGAGGAATATAGAGTAGTTGGAGGAGTAGGATGAGGATGAGGAAGGAAGTGAGGGTGGGGATGACTTGTGTCCAGCCAGATGTGTGTGACAGCTGAGAGTGGTCTGAGGAGAACGTGTGGGTGTGTGAGTGTGTGTGTGGTGAGGAAAGGTTCTCGTATCATCCTATGGGTTGTCTTGCATTGGTTATTTGCTGTAAAATATGCTAGGTACCTTCGATTGATGTACTGATAAACGGTTGTTTGTTTTTGTTTTTGTTTTGTTTTGGGGGGTTTGGGGGGGGGTTGCTGTTGTTTTATTTTTGTTTTTATTATTTGTTTGTTTATTTGTTTGTTGTTGTTGTTTTGGGCTTGTTTGTTGTTGTTTTTGTTGTTTTTGGTGGGAGGGGTGTTCTGGGGCGGGGTATTTTTCTTACCGCGTCAGGGCTTATCTTTTCCATTCTCCTTCTTCGCGCGAGTTTTCATCTTTCTACCTCCTTAATTTAAATCATGTAAACTGTGTCAATGGAAGTCTGTCATGTGTACAACAAATCTCGTCTGCGTCTATGATGGACAGGGTTGATTCGTCGCTGTTGCTCGCAAAAGGCTTGGGGTCGATTCTCAGGTTGGAAAATTGCGAAATTGACTTTTTAATTGAGTGTCATCGTCTGTCTGCTGCCATGCTGTATCGCACTCAGCCCGAGTTGGCCCTGTCAGGCTAGCTCAAAGCGGTAAACAGCCTGCCTTCTAAACTATCTAAATCGTGTCTGTGAGGACACGATACTTGATTAAATTGCGATCTTTTGCAATGATTATTCTCTTTGTTTTCAGAATTCCAGTGGCGTCGGTGGCCTAGTGGTTAAGCTACTGGACTCGTAATCGTGAGATTGCAGGTTCGCGGGGTTCGAGCCTAAGCTCGGTCCGACGTTGTGCCGTTGGGGAAGGCATTTTACACGAATTTCCCTCTTGGTTCGGTCCTTTCGGAGATGGACGTTAAACTCGGAGGTCCGGGCTCTAAAATAACCTAATAGTGTTGATAGGGGCGTTAATAAACCTATACTCTTTTCACCATTTCAGAATTCCAGTGCAACGAGAACATAAACAGCCGACACCATCGTAACGGCACTATTTCGTCGCCCAACTACCCCTCCGCCTACCCGGCGCCGATAACGTGCCGGTACATCTTCACAGGGGTGGGGAGGGAGAGGATACAGCTCAGGTTTCTGCACATGGACCTGCACTTTCCCAGTGGGAACCCGGCCGAGCCTATAGAGTGAGTAGCTTAGTTGTTTATAGGTGTGTTTGAAGGTGGGTAAAGGGGGAGTGGGGTGAGAAAGAATGAGGGGGTGGGCTGAGAATATTTGTTTGGAGATGTGTGAGAGTGCTGGAG
>NW_004798200.1:172890-186742 GCF_000002075.1 Aplysia californica | reverse complement strand
CACACACACACACACACACACACACATACACACACACACACACACACACACACACACACACACACATACACACACACACACACACACACACACACACACACACACATACACACACACACACACACACGCTCATGTCCAGCCAGCACAAGATGGTGATGGAAAAATGTAACGTTGGAAGGGAGATTATCCACGTTTAGCATCTTCAGAAATGACAACACCAAGAGTTAAATTCCTTATCAACATTAGGTAGACCAAAGAATAAAGATAGTCAAGACCTCAAAGCTCGGCCTGATGTTAAATTGATTGTTTGTTTGGAGGCTTGGCTTCATTTCATGGTATTGTTTTGATTTTGCTTTGTTTTCTGTTGTTGTTTTTATAGGGAAAGGTTGCTGTCCTTTTTTTTCAATAAATAAGAATATGATTGATTTTCTTTTTGTTTTGGTTGGGAGGATGTTTTTTAAGCTTTTTTCATCTTTTTCTCAGGAGTGTTTCTTTGACTTTATTTGTTTTATTATTTTTTTGTTTGTTTGTTTGTTTGTTTGTTTGTTTGTTTGTTTGGGTGTGCTTGTAAACTACAATAAAACTAAAAAATGTATAGCCTATCTATACCTATATCTTTATCTGCAGGAAAATAATCAATTATTTTTGTTCTTCTGTGTAATGATTGCCTTCTTCTCTTTATTCTCCAGACTTTGGAATACTGGAGGGGCAACAAGACAACAGGGGAAGTAAGTGTGATCCCAAGTCAGGTTGAATTGACAACTTGCTTTTGTTGATTTTTCTTACTGTACGAAACTCTGCTGGCATACTACAAGGAAGGTTTTTCTTTGTCTTCCTTTCTCTCAGTATCAACTTCATTTCTTTTCTTCTTAAAGTTCCAAATCTGATACAGATATCAGAAACCTTGGATTGCCACTCATTTCTCCATCCCCATGCTCTCAAGAATTAATATTATAAATTTTCCTGGTCAGGACAATGTCCCCCAACTGTTGTAGTTCTCTGCTCTAAGTAAATGATTAAGTCTTGGTTCGCCTCTGTCTGTTTTGCCAGTATCAGCCCTTGTTAAAAATATTCTTTTCTTTTCTCTTTCATTTACTCTGTCTTGTTTCATAAACTGTCCTAGGTTTAAGGCTCTTCTGACCCTCAGAGGGATGGAGAATAAAAATAGTCTTGTTTTCTTATCTACAAAAATAGCAATTTTTTCTCTCATCTCTATCTCAATGGTGTTGCCACCTACACCCCATAACGGCTTTAATTTGTATACCGTATCAGAAAATTTCTAAACGTACATTTTTGAAAAACATCCCCCCCCCTCCCCT
Organism: Aplysia californica; assembly: GCF_000002075.1. Classification (NCBI taxonomy): domain Eukaryota; kingdom Metazoa; phylum Mollusca; class Gastropoda; order Aplysiida; family Aplysiidae; genus Aplysia; species Aplysia californica. Next base: position 185,423 of record NW_004798200.1, on the reverse strand, counting down.
TCCCCTTCTCTCACAAAATTTCTAAAGTTTTAAATCTATAGTTGAAAGAACTATTCCATCATACCAGACAATAGTCTTTATTCTAAATTGGTCTGCTTGTGATTGTATGGTCCGCCATGATAGTGTAAAGGCCTATGGTAATTACATGCAGAACAATGCACGCTAAAAGCTGTCATTTTTTAAAAAAATTTTGAGTGCATGACTGATCAACATTCTGCACCCCCTTGCATCACCTTCCAAAGTTTGCAAACCTTATCATTAAATCCTTAAGACCTGTCTTCCATATGTTTTGACAGCATTTCCTTAAGACTTGTCTTCTATATGTTTTGACAGCATTTCACAGCTATTCCTTAAGGCCTGTCTTCATGTTCACAGCATTTCACAGCTATTCCTTAAGACCTGTCTTCCATATTTTTTTACAGCATTTCCTTAAGACTTGTCTTCTATATGTTTTGACAGCATTTCACAGCTATTCCTTAAGACCTGTCTTCCATATCTTTTGACAGCATTTCCTTAAGACTTGTCTTCTATATGTTTTGACAGCATTTCACAGCTATTCCTTAAGACCTGTCTTCCATATTTTTTTACAGCATTTCCTTAAGACTTGTCTTCTATATGTTTTGACAGCATTTCACAGCTATTCCTTAAGACCTGTCTTCCATATCTTTTGACAGCATTTCCTTAAGACTTGTCTTCTATATGTTTTGACAGCATTTCACAGCTATTCCTTAAGACCTGTCTTCCATATTTTTTTACAGCATTTCCTTAAGACTTGTCTTCTATATATTTTGACAGCATTTCACAGCTATTCCTTAAGACCTGTCTTCCATATCTTTTGACAGCATTTCCTTAAGACTTGTCTTCTATATGTTTTGACAGCATTTCACAGCTATTCCTTAAGACCTGTCTTCATGTTCACAGCATTTCACAGCTATTCCTTAAGACCTGTCTTCCATATTTTTCCCCAGCGTGCGTGTTCAACTACCAGAGTACGGTTCAGTCCACCGGTGAGATCACATCACCAAACTACAACGGGCAGTATCCCCGTAACACAGAGTGCCATTATTTGTTCTACGGACGGGGCAAGGAGCGGGTGCACATCCAGTTTGTTGACTTTGATGTGGATGGAATAAATCCTAGGTGGGCCTATCCTTTTTTTTTACTCATTGTGTTAATTATCTCTGCCAACTTTGATGTGGATGAAATAAATCCTAGGTACACTTTTTTTACACGTTATGTTATTCATCTCAGTCAACTTCGATGTGGATGGAATAAATCCTAGGTACACTTTTATTTTACTTATTATGTCAACCATCTGTGTCTATTTTGATCTGAATGTGATAAATCTTAGGTACCCTTTTTTAAACTTTTCGTGTCAATTGTCTCTGTCAATTTGGATATGGAAGGAATGAATCCTAGGTATACTTTTTTTTAACTGCAATGTGTCAGTTGTATTTGCAAACTTTAGTGAGGAAGAAATAATAAACAGTTTAATGTTTTTACGTCCTATGTCAATGTATACAAATATCTACTGTCATTTATGATTATTCTGTACCACTATTGCGCCAAGAATTGATCAGGTAGGGAAAGTTCAAAACTTAAATTAAAATAGGATTCAAAGTCTCTCTTTTCCAGGAAAAATTTAATTTAGACCAGGTTCTGTGCAGGGCAAGAGTGTCTTTGAAATGATGACTTTTTTTCTTGGGGGGGGGGGGGTCTAGCAACATGTATAACTTCAATATATTCAGGTGTAGTAGGCTACTATATCAACAGTTCTCAGTGGCGTTGCGTGGGTTGAGGACAAGGTGGTGCATAATTGGAAAGTGAGCAAATGGGCAATAGGCTTTGTAGCTACTATTAAGATTTCCACAGAAAGTCAATTAGAATCTCCAGGATATCCTGTAATCTACATCTATCGATATTTACAACTGTTTCTAGAAGAAACGGCATAAAAGCATCAAATAAAGTGAAACTATACTAACAACTCACTATGCTCACAATTAGAGATTTAAAGATTTCTAATCACTTTGTGCAGCACCAGGACTTGCTACACAATAGAGGGAGACAACAGTTTCGATACCCATTCTTCACTGAGTCACCGTAGACTCTACCAGTGTAGTAGATTGGCTTGAGGAAACTTGGATCGAATTTTTAGCTTGCACCAAATTGGTGCTGCGAAGAGCAGTTTCAAGCATCTTTCTTCATGTGCGGAAAGAACCATGCCTAGATTTCTCTACAGTGACAAAAATAACTTTGGTGCAAATATTTTGTTTGCTCCCAGCCGACAATACCGCAAGCGGTGCGACAAGCATAAACCATCCTCGCCATCTGTCTCTTCAGTGGCGCAACCAGCGGATGATGGATGGCAAGGATGTAGTAATGTAGATCTAGAGCACTGACTGGTTTAGAACAATAAGAAAAGGGGTGGGGGGTGAAGGCCAGGGTTAGGTGGAGCGCTTGCACCAATTGCACCAATGGCGCCCGCCACTGACAGTTCTCCATTTTATGTTGGGGGTGGTTGAAGGGCATCATTGTCAGTCCTTTTTGTTAACTGTTCCTCTTTGGTGTCTGCTTGTCTATCGTGCTTTTTGTCAAGACTCAATAACTTTTTATTGTGTCAATGTGCTTCTCTTCACTCCAACAAGCAAACAAACAAACAACCAATAATAATAATAATAGATAGCATTTGTATAGCGCATACCCCCGCTCAGCAGCAGGCTCTATGCGCTTTACACTATATTATTACCCCAGCAGACCATAGAACACTCCGAAACATTCTCAGCTTCCTGGGAAGCATACAGTGCGAGCAACCGATTAAGCGCTCAAACACTAACAAACTGACAAGATCTTTCGCTGTCTATAGCCGGGTACCCATTCCCACCTGGGTGAAGTGAGGAAAATTCATGTAAAGTGCCTTTCCCAAGGACACAACGTCGGGCCCTTGACGGGATTCGAACCCACGATCTTACGGTTGCGAGTCCGAGAGCCTAACCACCAAACAAAATACAAACAAACAAACAACCAAACAAAATACAAACAAACACACAACCAAACAAAATACAAACAAACAATCAAACAAAATACAAACAAACTGTTGTCTGATGTCTCAGGTGTGAGGAAAGCACCAACAGTGACTATGTGTCCTTCTCAAACTTTGCCGAGACCGAAGACCGCAAGATGACCAGATTATGTGGCACTCCATCAAAGGAGAAACGAGAGATCTGGTCAGATGGGCCTTTTTTCCGAGTGATATTCAAGTCTAACGACATCTACGACTCGACGGGATTCCATGCCTACTACCAGTTCATAGGTATGATTTGTGAACAGTAGCTCTAAATTTGTACCTCACATAATTTACAAATGTTCAGTTTTTAAAGAATTTTTTCGGTGGTTGGCAGGTGCTCTTGTATGGCTTGCTGCTTGTTATTTCCTATCAAACATCTATCGTCCTTATCTCTCTTCCTTCTTTTTTGTGTTTGTTCCTCTCTTGTAACATCTCTAATCTTCGGCACTTATATGACCTTATTGTGTTGCAAGTGCCGTACATTTTCTAAAACAGAGTGAATGTTAAAAGAATTTTCCTCATTTTCAAATTTTAGAACATCTCAGTTGGGGTTCAAACCAGAGTCATAAGCATAAAAGCCATACAACAGCCTGCCCATTTCAGCTAGAGACTAGAATCCACCCCCATTCATACTTAGACCTACCTTTACATGTTTATTCTCTGTTGCCATTGCATGTTCAAGGTTGAGGGAAGGTGCAGTTTCTATGGTAGGTCAACTCTGAAGCTCTTTCAAATGGAATGTTGTAATTTCTCAGGGCTCCTTTTACTTCCTCAATCCATGTTCTGCAAGGTCTACCTCTTCCTGCACAGCCTGATTACTTCGTGTTATAAGCTCTCGAGGCTGGCTGATGACCAATCACTTTTACTCTTTGTTGTTCTATGAAATGCAGGAAGGACTCTATGCCAACAGTTGCTCATATATCTTCATTTCTCTGCGTGACTCTTCTTGTGAAGTTTAGAGTTTTGCGGAGACTATTTTTATCTCACACCTCTCAAAGTACAGATAAATAAATGGTGAAATAGTATGGGTTAATGCTCCTATCAACACAATAAGGTTATTTAAAAGATGGGACCTCCAAGTTTAATTAACGTCCATCTCCGAAAAGACCGAGCCAAATGGAAATTTCGTGTAAAGTGTCTTTCTCAAGGATACAACGTTGGGCCGAGCTGAGGCTCGAGCCCCTGAACCCACAACCTCACGATTACAAGTCCGGTAGCCTAACCAGTAGACTACCAGCGCCACTCATAACACACACAAAAATTCTGACTTTCTCATGTTTTCATTCCAGGTCCAGATGTAGAGACCCCACCCCAGCTTCTCCCCAAACCAAGCGATGACCCACGGCGAAACGCAGCAAGCAGCAGTGTCTACCCCTCTCGCAGCGGTTACCTGCCCCTAGCGCCCCACATATCGCTGACTGCGGCCGTCTGCGTGGTTGTGATGCTGCTCTCACAGTGCGCCAAGTCCCGATAGGTCGACACAGACAGGGTTGTCACTGAACTAATAACAAATTCTTTTCTTGGCCAAATTTATTTTCGTTAATTTTTCCAAAAATTTACACCAAACAAAAATTACGAAAAAAGAAAGAGTTTGTAAGTATAGTAACTTCACTAAACGGAACCTTTTCATATTGCTATGACTAAACCTATAGGTTTACTCCTTGTAAAGGCATTTTTGGGGGTCAAAGATCAAGAGGAAAATTTTGTCACCAACAGATTTTTGGCTTCGGACAAGTCTGGGTTTAGATCTATGCAAAAAAAGACGGCAAAACTACCCTACCTCGGCAATCTACTACAAAGAATATAATATAAGAGTTTCAGGAATTGTATCCCCTCCATGGCCGCACTGGCTCAAATCATGATGTGTCATTTTCATACTCAAGATCATAACAAGCATATTTTTTTTCTCCATCGATACGTAAATCGAGAACTGCCTCTTTTTCCTCTATGAAAGATAAAAAGAGTGATGAAATTTATTGGTTTAGATCATTTGAATGTGATTTATTTTACAGAAAGAAACCATGTAAATTCATAACTATTTAATATTGAAGTTGTTAATCCAGTTTTGACAGACTTAATAAACAATAATAAATAGCATTTGTATAGCGCAAATTCCCTTTTAACAGCAAGTTCTATGGGCTTTACAATCTACTTATACACGATATGGCTGTGTTTTTATTGAAAATTTTAGAAAATAAAACTTCATCAGTCCACCAAGAAAAATATCTGTTACTAAAAGACAGACTTTCATTTGAGATAAAGAGATATTTGATGTTTCTCCAAGGAATGTCAGTTTACTTATTCACTGCCGAACTGAGTTGAAAGTTGTAGAAGGTTTAGACGAGGAATATTCATCTTCTGGAAAATCTTTCGAAAAGTGAATATTTGTTATTTATTTGATGTTTGACATTCTGATCTGACTCTCAAAAAACAGGGACATAAAGGAGAAAAAAAAAAAGTAAACAGACATAATAACAGTTTTGTTTTAGTTTTAAATGATATTATGGTACATCTCACGCTGTCATTTAAAAAAACGGCCTTAACTGAACAGTCGATGGCAACAGATTGAAATGCTATTAAACTGTGATATGTAGCCTACATGTAATACTTTGAGCGATGACGAGTGATCTGTCTGCATAGTATTTTGCAGATCGACGTGCAGAGAATTTTTTTGTTTCATTTTATTGTTCTTATTCATCCATATGCGCCCTCAGAGCTTCTAGCGACCATTTTTTCACTTACCTTTTTTATGCGTATCTTTTTATATCATAATGACATATTTTGGTCTTAATTTAATGAACGTGTCATATACCCCTCACAGAGGCATGTCAGATGATGGATAATTCTGCAGGAAAGGTTTAAGTTAACCAAATAAGTTTTAATCTTCTCAATACAACTCAATGAAACCCGGATTGGGTTTTTTTTAACTTTTGACAAATCAAAAGTGCAGAAAAAGCAAAGATATCGATCAATGCTGGACATTAGGACATAGTATCTTTAGCTGTTTGTCACAGCTATTTACGCTGTAATCGATATACAATTGAATTTTACTCAGTAGACAAAGAAAATTGTGACTGTGCTGAAAAGAAAAGTAGATAAGAAAAATAGATAAATATTTACTCTCATACATAGATGCCTTGAAAAGTCTACCAAAACTGAATGTAGGCACTGTCGTAAAAAATTGCATAGCACACCTGCCTTGAAAAGTATGCCATCTAACAAAAATGCATGTATAGGGACTCCTTAGGTATAAACTTCCTTGGGAATAAAAGGGATATGAACAACCAAATGCTGACTTGTAAGTTATTTTAATGCGTTAAGTTGATGAAAAGTAATGACCATAAACTTTAATCTGCAGGAACCCCTCTCCTTCTTTGTGTCCTGGAGTTGTGGAAGTCATAAACTGAAAACCATGATCCCAATAAAAGGGTTTGATAGTAAGCCTACCATGTATACCATCAGCCTGCTGTTCAACTGTTCTAAGCCCAAGAGAGAGAAAAAAAAAACCTGCTTCATTCTTTTTGTTTTTAATTGTACCCAAATCATTTATATTTCCTTGCTTTATTTGATATTAAGAAAGTGAATTTCAACAAAATATTTCTGTAGCACATGCAACTGATACCACAGATTAAGATAACAGCCTATGATTTTTTTAAAATAAAAAATGTTGGGCTTTTTCCATCTGAACAGCTGGCAGGTGATATGTAATTTGATCTTTTAGGAACTGACACAAAAAGCAGGATTCCCCCCCCCCCCCCCCCCCCCCCCCAACCCAACCCCCACTTCACCAACCTCACCCTTCACCCATTTTTTCTGTTTCCCAAATTATCCCTACCACCATCCACTGTACACTTATACCACCATAATAATAATAATAATAGAGAGCATTTGTATAGTGCATATCCCCGCTCAACAGCAGGCTCTATGCGCTTTACACTATATTATTACCCCAGCAGACCATAGAACACTCCGAAACATTCTCAGCTTCCCGGGAAGCATCCACTTTACACTTAGAGTGCACTGGAATGCAATCCAGCCTGTTGTTCTATTGGTACCTGAGTTGGAGTTCTGCGCATCTTTGACTTAAAAATTCACCCAGATGGAGTGAGTGTAAGAGGCTGAGAGCTGAGCAAATATCACGTGCCGTTCTTTTGACTAATTTATAAGATCTATCGAGGCCACAACGTTTTATGGCATGAGTTGTTCTTGCATTGTACAGATCACGTAAATCTCCTGACCTTCGAAGAGGTCAAGGTTTCCATCAGGGAAATGACTATGACTTGTCCTTTTACATGTACTAACATCCAGCCCAAACAGCCCCCTTCCCACTTCGCCCCCATCCATCCTCTTCCCATATTTTACCTCAGCACACAAGGCAGGAAATTTACTAACATCAGACAACACAACATTGCTGCCCCATGCAAGTTGTACCTTTCTACATGACATGATAAATGCCATCTCTCTCTGACTTTTATTTCTGCTTTATGATGTTCATATACTATGATGTATACTTTGATTATTTCTTTTAACTACATGTGTATTGAGATAGACAATGTATGTAATTCAAGTGTGAATTCATTCATTCATGCCTCAACTGATATGGTATAAATGTGATGCACTCTTTATCTACTTGTGAGATATTTTTTTGATTACTGGTACCATGTTGAAACTGTATAAGGAATATATTATTCAAACTTATGAACTTGTGACGTTTTTGGTCGTTATTATTGTCTCTACTAACTGGTCTTGTTAAATACAGAGTAATCTATTGCTCATTTGTGTCATAACCCTGAGAGAAAAAAATACATGTATGTATGTATTACATTTTCAATTCCATCAGCACTGCATGCAGTTTGTACTTTCTGTAAATAATATGAGTCTGAATATGTCATAATGTTATTTGTGGATAAATGTTCTCGTAGGGCGGAAGGTGTTTAAAAAGTTCAGAGAGCTGTTAGTGAAAGGAGCAGCTGGGTGTAAAGATATTCAAGCGATATTATTATTACAGTGTTCACAGGTGGTACGTGATTGGTTAACTGTGGTACACAGAGGCGTGGGTGATGAACGAAGGGTCGTGATTGGGGGCACTTTATGTCAAAGATGGCCCTAGTAACAGTTAGATCTTTAAGTTCTGTTCCCACTTTTTGCGAGTACTGATTTGCTAACAGTTCCATTCTTGTTTAAACCTTTTGTATCTTCTGTCGTAATTTCAAGCAAGGTTAAAAAGAACAATTTCTATTTAGCCTGATAAAACTTAAAGAATGAGTATTTTTCTCCATGAAGAATCTTGAGGGAAAGAAATTATAATCAAAATTTTCTGAGAAATGTGCAGGGTAGTGTAGGAGCCTTATCTCTGTAAGGCGTAGAGCAGGAATCGGGACATGCTTTTGTCTTAGTGTTTTTCCTTTTCATTTTCAATGAAAATGTGTGTATAACGGTGAGTTTACATTTTCGCCCGTATTTACGTATGTCTGCTTTTTATTTGATGAATACCTGTGTATAGCTTGCAGTTTGTCAAGACAGGTCTTAAGTCAATGTCATTGTGAGTACAGCTGTACTATCATTCCAAAAGTTTTCTTTTGACAAAGATAGTGTTGTTCATCTTTGTCATTATTGAAAGTAATATAATCATGTCACCTTCCGTCTGTTAACGTGGGTATTGTGCCTGCTATACCTAGCAAAGCTGAAGAAAAGACCAGGACTAAACAGAGTTGGATGATTTTAGAGTTTTATTTACTATGACATGGATTTCAGTTTGTCTTACTCAAACTCACTGCGCCTTTTATTTAGCTGAATCTCGAGATGAAAGGATTCCTCTTTGTTTTTTCTTTCTCTTGTTGAGATTGTAGTGCTTGAAATGTGGATGCTGATACTGATATTGTGTTTGGAGACGGCTGGCTAAAGAGCTTATCACTTGCTTGAGGTGTAAGTTTATTGCTTTAACGAAGGCAGAAGGAGATGTTTAGCAAACTGAGAGACCATTGCTCTAGCACTGAAAGACTAAGTCAGATGATCTGGGAATTAAGTATTTACATAGTACTAGTACATCCTCGGATGTTATATTTCTGTTATTAGACTAGGCTGGTCTAACCTCAGTTTTATAAATTATGCAAAATAGACTGTTTTTAGCTCTCAGTAGGATATAGAAATTTACATTACGGTTACACAGTTTTGTACATTGAGAAGAAAGTCCTTTCAAAGTAAATAAAGACCATGATCCTAGTTGTATTTCTTGTATAATAGTGTAAGATAATACTTAAGGACATAAAATACAGTAACAATAGTTAAGACAAGACATGGTAAGTACACTATGTGTTCTTTAATAAGTTCTCATGAGATTAAAAAATTGAATATTTTCTGGGAATGCTGAGCGAAGAAATTAAGAACATATTATTTTTTGATAAACCTAATATGATAGTAAAGGAATAATGAAAACAAAATATTCTTGCAACTTTTTAGATTACATAAAGTCTTTTGGGAAACAAAAACAATAAACTATCTTGCTAATGGTTAGATATATACAGATTCTTATCTGTAAGTAGTAATATTATAGTTTTACTCTCAAATCAGTTAAACATGACATGGGGTCAATGTGATTACATGCTTCTCGGCTACAGAAGTTTAAAAACTAGGCTGGAATGAGAGCTGTTATATAAGCCGACTGCACAGAAAAAAAGAAAGGTTGCATAATGTGCATAGATTCATAGCTTTGTAGAAGAAACTGAGTGGAATGTGTGCAAATGAAAGTGTGAAAGGATACCAAAGTTTTGGTGAACTGTTCTTTACTTGTACTTATTATGCCAGTTTCTGTTTTTTGAAAAGTGATGTTAACTTTTTCTTTGTACCTTAAGAAATTGGTTGTTAATGCCACCATAACTTATACACAATACTGTCCAACGACTGACCTGGTTACATGATGTACTTATAATTGCCATCTTTTAAACATTTTTTTTTGTTTCGTTTTTCCCCCAAGTATATATTATAACCTATCGATTATCAATCTAGGCCATCATCTCTAGTCTTCATGTCTGTACTTTATTTTCTCTTTTGATTTGAGCCTTTTTCCCCTGAAATATTATACTTTATAAACATTTTTATTCTTAATGAAATATTTCTGTTTAACTTCATTATGACATTGTACGTAATTTTGTTTTCTTGGAACCACTAAGGGAGAATAAAAGAGGGTTAAAACACATTTATAAGTGCATTTGTTCTCTTCTTTCTTTGAGACAGACTCTTTCAATAGACTGGCTGTGATACAGCTTTATAATGGACTACTAATTAATTTCTCAAGAGGACTGTTTTAACTCATTGAAGACGCGCTTTCTGGTCATTCGTCAACGCTTGGAGATGCAAAACATATTTTTCTATTTTATTTTCTTTATCTGAAACGTTGAAAGGCTTAAAATAGTGTGCATACTGTGAAATATGCAAAATTATTTTTCTGATTTGTGTATGATGGTTCCACATGGGCCAAAATGTTGACTTTTCTCTGCAAATAATCGGACATATGTGTCCGTTATGTTCCCAAAGAGTTAAATAATAGATAGCATTTATATAGCGCATATCCCCACTCAACAGCAGGCTCTATGCGCTTTACATTATATTATAACCCCAGCAGACCATAGAACACTCTGAAACATTCTCAGCTTCCCGGGAACCTTACAGTGCAAGCAGCTGATTAAGCGCTCAAACACTAACAAACTGACAAGATCTTTCGCTGTCTATAGCCAGGTACCCATTCCCACCTGGGTGAAGTGAGGAAAATTCGTGTAAAGTGCCTTTCCCAATGACACAATGTCGGGCCCTTGACGGGATTCGAACCCACGACCTTACGGTTGCAAGTCGGAGAGCCTAACCACTAGGCCACCGACGCCACTAAACGCCGTAAAACAGTTTGTCTGCTAAGGTCAGAGGCTTCATTTACTTTTTATTTTTTAACTAGGCCTGGATACCGAAAATTACGATGCATTTGATTAAAAATAATTAGACATTGGTGTTTGCTTCTTGTTACCAGATCTGGACTTCACGATCACTCAGAAAAAAAACTAGAGGGACATAATCATGGAAAAACTGTTTTATCAAAGATTTCGTTGCGTCCCTTCTTCCTTTGGGAGAAAAAAACTAAAAGTAGTAAAAGCAAGTCTCACACAGACCGTGTGTGTGTGTGTGTGTGTGTGTGTGTGTGTGTGTGTGTGTGTGTGTGTGTTTGTTCAAAGTGTGTGCTTGCATGCGTGGGTGTGGTATCAGTGGTCTGTTTCTTTTGTGTGTTTGAGCGGAGAGAGAGAGAGAGAGAGAGAGAGAGAGAGAGAGAGAGAGAGAGAGAGAGAGAGGGAGGGAGAGGGAGAGAGAGAGAGAGAGAAAGAGAGAGAGAGAGAGAGAGAGAGAGAGAGAGAGAGAGAGAGAGACGGGGGGGACTAGGGGACATAAGGTGAGAGAGAACGACAGAAATACAGGGAAAGAAAAAGAAAGTCGAGGTGGTTGGAGGGGGGGGGGGGAGGGTGAAGTTGTTAGTGTGATACACCCCCAATGAACACAAAAGATCATTTAGGAGGCTGCCTCCGTGAATCCGACTCTGCCTGTCAGAACCAACTCGAGATGAGAGGAATACAGCATTCAAGAAGAAAGGTTAAGATAACCGTATAATACTAATAATAATATGTGTCACGACGCGGTGGAATCAGGCTCTCGTCAATTTTAGAACCTGTAGATCTAGAGTTATTAGTATCATCTTAAAGCTTGTTCAATTTTCTTTTCTTTTTTTTTTTTGAATAAAAAAAAAAATATCCATTTATATTGAAAACAAGTCGAGATACTTGCGAATGAAGAAGGTAAGGGGTCACCTAGTTTCAGAGGGTTATTTAGTGAGAAAATTGTCGTCAAAGACATAGTTATTTCCTTAGCTTAAGAGTACGTGAAAACTAAAAATAAAATAAAAAATTTTTGGTGCCTTTAGTCAACATTTTTCAGTAAAATCCACACCGAAATGTGTTCTTTAATGGGCATGAAAGGTGTTGAGCCAAAAAACAAAAATTCAATAAAAATTCGAATATCTGCGGGAAAATGCCAGCTTATTCACTTTGATTATTTTGACAAGCCACAAGCGCCTGATTTCACCACGCTGCCTCACATGTACTCAATAATAATTATCCCACAGGGAATCGAACTCACGCCTATGACGTGAAGTGGCGAAACACCTAACCGCTACACCACAGACCCCAGTTTATCCCCTGTACCAAAGGTAAGATCTAAAAATGAGTCAAACAGCTTACAATAGCCCCTGACAACAGATGGCCGGACTGACAATCACATTGGCAGACAGACAGACAGACAGACAGACAGACAGACAGACAGACAGACAGACAGACAGACAGACAGACAGGCAGACAGACAGACAGGCAGACAGACAGACAGACAGACAGGCATGCTGACTGTCAAACAGGCAGACAGGGAGACAGATGCCCTGGTA
>NW_004798200.1:167337-172050 GCF_000002075.1 Aplysia californica | reverse complement strand
TAATAATAATAATAATAATAATAATGATAATAATAATAATAATAATGAGAAGAAGAAGAAGAATACATTACATAAGAATTTATATCGCCTATTTTATCCGGACGAGAGGGTCGAATATATGTAACTACAATAAAAATTGGCTAGATAGACACATTATGAGTAATCGAAAATAATTTTTGAGCCTCAACTAACAACATTACACAAAGTTCGGCGACCTGGAACACAGATTAAAATCCACCATTGTAATAAACAGAATTATAATTCAGACAGGAAAATACAAAACAGTAGATGCATGAATACATTTTAAAAAGCATGCTTGTTGTTGACAACTCACCATGACATATTTTTAAAAAACATTTAATGAGCCTACTCGTCCAATAAAAGCAATTTTGTAAAAATACTGTATGTTTACAGCAACAAAAATATGTCGCCACAATAATTATAATGAAATAGCCTGGTAGCCACCATAGAATAATATGTAGTTGGTAAAAATGTTAGAACATAATATAATCATTCAGTGGAGATGACAATAAAACCTGGCTACAGATGGCTTAGATCACAATCTAGCTGTTAAAACGATGAGTTTATGCGGGCCTGTTTTGGAATTGGGACAAGGTTGCCGCTTGCCAGATTTATCATGGGATGGTATTCTAAAATGGCGGCCCAAAAGGGAAAACGCACTTTCTCCAAAACATTTCAATTTAATGCTTACCATGACCAGCTTGTCGTGAACTGATCCGCTGAACATTCTGGGTGGAGGATAGACCTGCAAAAGGTCCATTAAATACTGAGGTGCGCCACTGTTATTAATACATCTAAAACACATGGTGGTAATCTTAAAAATAATTCGGTCAGCAACTAATGGAAACTCTCTGAACATGGGTGTTGTGTGTGCTCTCTCTATCTCTTTTCTTTTTTTTTTTTCTTTTCCCTCATGACTGATCTTTCTGCGCTGTTTTGGATAATCTGGATTTATATTTTTCAATCCTGTTTTGAGGCAGCCCAACTAGTACAAGTAGCGAATTTTACAGTCAAGTTTTAAGAGAATAAGAAATTATGTTACATGTTTTTACAAGATGTTACTTCCTTGATTCGAACCAAGCAAGTAAGCTTATAGATCTAGTGCCACGAATGCCATAAGCTATTAATTTAAGTCAATTTAAAAGTATAGCTTGATCGATGGTGTCGAACGTAGATATTAAATCTAAAACTAAGAGAACACATAAATGACCTGAATCAAGCGTAGACAAACTCTCACTGGAAGCTCTGAGAATGGCAGTCCCAGTAATGTGACAGACAGTATGATACTATACAGATTGGATAACCTCCGCGAGTTTATTTCTGTCAACAAGGCAACACGGTTGTTTTAAACACCATCTTTTCTAACGTGTTGGGCAGAAAAGTGAGATTTGGCCCTGGTCTCAATAAATATTCCAAGTTGATCTCATCAATGCCTGTCTTTTTCAGAAAAGGTTTGACCCATCAATGCCTGTCTTTTTCAGGAAAGGTTTGACTCATCAATGCCTGTCTTTTTCAGGAAAAGTTTTACTTCTGCTCTTTTTAGACACGCGGCACTACATCTGATTCACTTCTCAGAGAATCATTTAAGATTGTCATGACAAAGTCTAAAATGAGCATTCTTCAATTAATGATGTTGGGACTGGATCTAAATCACAAGATCTTTAAAGATGATTTTGATATAAAGTCGGAGACAAAAGAATAAGACCATCCTTCAGTTGACATTAAGAGAGAGTCATCATATTGATGTACGTTTTATGGCGGGAAACTACTGTTGTCCAGATCACCTTTTTTGTATGGTCTTATCTTTTAAAAAAGTAATAACTTTTTGCTTCTTAGTTTTATTTAGTTTTAGTAGAGGTTTTACGGCGCTCGCAACTGCATAAGATCATATGAGCGCCAAGGGGTGGATGTCAACAGAGAAGTCCTTACAGGGAATCAGGCTTACTCTGCTCACCTCTCTAGCTTCAACAGTACAAAATCTGCTTCGACTATCAATGCACCCTGGAAATAGCGATTCACAAGAGTGTGACAAACATACAAAAGAAGTAGAGGAAAAATGACGATAGTGAGGATTAGAAAAGAAAAAGCAGTAGTGCCCTGTTGCAGTTCAGGCACAGTTATGAGCATGACATTGATGAATCAGCATATTTACAATTCTACTGTGCATTAGAACATATGTTAATGTCCCCCCTTTGGGAATGGCCTAAAGACACTTCAGTCAGTGGCACCGCCCGGGGGATAGAACTTTTTGCACTGGTCTTGTGGTCTTGAATGTTACCAAGAGATAGGGTACTTTGTTCTTCACCCAAAAGGTAGCCTGCTAATGCGAAAAAAAAATTATTTACATTTTTGACAGTACCAAAATGATGTATTTACAAAATAATTTCTCTTTTCAGCTTTTACCTAATTTAGTAACGCTATTTATATGCATAATGAAACAGCAATGTCATGAGTTACGACATGGGGTTATCTAATCTTTTTTTTTTTTCGTTTCTTCTTTTTATCCGATAACACAATTTCTTTTCTTTGACCAAGTATCCCAGGCTGTCAACTGCTATCGGTGCATGCTCTTTGCTGAAGGTGCGTCATTTCGATAACGTTTCATTTCAAGACACGACACGCAAAATGGTCTTATGTGATAATATATACATAAAAATCAGTTGCACAGCAGGTTGAAAAACAGCGGTCGACTGCCTAACCCCTCTAATCTAGCAGGGGAATGCAAAGAAGAAGAAAAAAAGAAGAAGAAAACTAGACATTCAAGATAGGCCCAGGCCTCATGTACTACCCTATCGTCCGACCTTTGGTTTGTTCCGGGTTTTTTAAAATTCTGTGTGAAGAGGCTTTCTTTTTAGTAAACAGACCAATGTCAAGTCTCTCACTCCGTTTCTGGACACGGCCATTTAAAAAAAAAAAATATTATTAATACGCCTCTCTAGACCCACATCCTGACCTGTTATGTAGACATTAGCTTGCCAATGTTGCACGACGAGATTGAAGAAAAAACTTCGGGGGCTCTCCGGGTCAGAAAGTTACGGTGTTCTCTTCTCATTCAATAGGTCCCAGGTTCGAAACCTGATAGTGACGGAAATTTTTCTTCTCTAGAATTATCTCCTTTCACCTACTTCCCGGCTCTCTAGCAATGTTCTGTCGTCTTCTTTCGTCTCCACTTTCTGCCCCCTCCTTTGGGCTCCTGACTCTTTCTGTAGCCTTTCGACTGCTACCCCTTGGCTCCTTCTTAGTGCTGTCTTTCAGCCACATCCTCGATCTTAGGGTGGGTAAGATCTAACACCTAGCCTTCTCTGACAAGGGGCAAAATTCTGGGAGGTCCTGTATGTAACTTGCGTACGTAAAAGATCCATTGGTGGTCCAAAATCAATAAGAGTAGGCTTCGGTTACCGCCCGGACAAAATTCAAAATTGTATTAATTCCTACCAAACTGAAAATGTTCAATGTGTCCCGCGCGCTCATGTTACCATATGTAGTTGGGAGCGCCGTAAAACACTTTTTGGGGTGGAGAAAAGTTCTTTACCTAGTAAAAACGAATCGAAAGTATAATAATTATAGTATAAACTAGACCTAGGTAAAGACTTCGGAAAGGTTTTACTACTTTCTAAGAAAGCTTTTTACTACAAGTGTGGTGCACTACCATGATAAGAAATATCACGCAGTGAAACTGCTGATCCACTGATTATGTCAGTCAATACAGTTGTTGAATATGGGTCGCTGTGCGCTTGTTCATGTTTGTTCGAGTGTGGTTTGCATGTGGGAAACAGAGGGGGAGAGGGGGGAGAGGGGGGGGGAGGGTAATTGAAACAAAGATTTGAATTGAGTCAATGTATAGATAATACTGAAGGTTGTGCGTAAATGTATATGATAGAGTAACCCTGAACAACTCAGGAAGATATCCTATGTCGTGAATTGAGTTGAAGGGAAAAGCTCAAACGACTGCTGGATCGGAATAATCAAACTAAGTAAGATAAGATAAGCTAAGATAAAGATAAGATAATACTTTATTATCCCAGAGAGAAATTTTTCTTGGCTGTACAAGACCGAAAAAACACATGCAAGTATACATTGACATTTAAATTATATATTAAAAAGTAAATTTGTTCCCGCATCCAATCCGGACAATGGAGATTGCCTTATTGTTAGTGAGACAACTTCCTGGGCCCTCGGCATATTGTGGAAGGGGGGCCCTAGTTCCTTTCCTCGCCGCCTTTACTTCCACAACTCGAAGTCAGGTACCCAGTCATTACTGCTGGATGGGCAGGAAGGGGCGAAAGAAACCCGTGTCCGAACCGAGGCTCGAACCCAGACTTTCCGCTTTGGAGACGAGTGCACTAACTATAACTAATATTATATATTACTCTCATTAAAATTCAATATGAAAAGAGAATTAAAGCTGACAAGATGTACATATCATTTCAGATACATCATTCAACAATATGCAGGAATTTAATTACTAGACTTTTAGAGTTAGTAGGCTACAAATGTACAAATATAGAATTATTTAGCCTGTATGAGCTGTTAAGCTGACCAATGTACAACAAGGGAATTCAGCAGTGCTTGTTACATCTATTTATACAGCTGTTCATTGTTCTGGCACTTGCTAACACACACACACACACACACACACACACACACACACACACACACACACACACACACACACACACACACACTCATGAT
>NW_004798200.1:157873-160060 GCF_000002075.1 Aplysia californica | reverse complement strand
TTGTTGTTCTTCTTCTTCTTCTTCTTCTTCTTCTTCTTCTTCTTCTTCTTCTTCTTCTTCTTCTTCTTCTTCTTCTTCTTCTTCTTCTTCTTATCGTCGCTATTGTCGTCACCGTCATCATGTCTTTGTTATACATCGTAATTGTTGCTGTTGCTGTTGCTGTTACTTATGTGGGGAGGGAGAAGGAGGGGAGGTGTGGGTACTGGATAGCGGTTTATTCCTCGAGGATAGCCCAGGACCATTGGGAGTTTCTTTATCTCAGTCCCACCTGTTCTTCCCTTCAAGTCCACTCTAGACTAGATCTAGTCCTCCTCTTTATCTTCTCGAGAATCCTGAAGTTTGGGAATTTAAGTCGATTATTTCCTCTGTCAATTACGCCATCAAGTTGTCAAACAGGCGTAAACTTTAGGAGTAGGCGACGGAGGAATGCGTACAACCAGGGTCCGTCTTAATTAGGAGTACTAAGAGGGTGTGCCCACTGGTCAAATTGGGCGCGATTTGCAAGATCAGATCGAATCGGATAGTAGAATACCAGCGCTGTTATTAGAGCACACAATATCAAAGAGACCTCCGCTCGAAAGTTTTGTTTGTGGTTTTTTTGTGAGTTTTTTTGTGTGTAAATGTTTTACGGCGCTCGCAACTGTATAAGGTCATACGAGAAAAAAATGTTTCCAGTGCTACCCGGATTCGAACCCAGGACCTTTGAATGAGAGGCGAACACCTTAACCGCTAAGCCACGAGAGCCTCCTCAGATGATCTGCAGATTATGTAAAGTCATCTGACACGTAGTAGCCTTCTGATTGGCTCTTGCCCACGATTTTCTTTTTTGTTTTAATTGGCCTGCCTTTACCATAAAAAAAAAGATCAAGTGAGGAAGAAAATGAAGAAGAATATTTATGTATGACACATATCCACTCTCTATGGCGCTTTGCAACTTATGTTTTATCTATTCTATTAATTTCAAAATTATGGCAACACTATGGAAGCTTTTGCAGCTCGAAGGAGGGAAATCCCTCAAGTGGATCAATGAATCAAGCCATTTAAAAAACTAAACTGATTAGATGAAATGTTCTGCAGTGCATACGGAGCTGAGCATAACCCTCCATCTAAGTTGCTGCCCGCGTCCTCTGTAATGGCGCCAGAAGGTCTGGGGCCTGACTGTAAGCTTCTGTCACGGTATGGCAGACATCCGCCAAACAACCGGTCCCGTGATTTGTCTGTCTGGCCAGCCTCCTCTCAGGGAACTGCTGCTTTTTCTTTCCTCATCTTTGCTATCGTCACTTTCCTCTACTTCTTTTGTATGTTTGTCGGTCACTTGTAAACTGCTGTTTCTGGGGTGCTTTGACAGTCGAAGCAGACTTTGTGCTGTTGAGGCTAGAGAGGAGAGCAGAGTTAGCCTGATTCCCCGTTTGGACTTCTCTGTTGACATCCACCTCCTGGTGGTCATATAACTCTATGCAGTTGCAAGAAGTAGAGGGAAAATGACGATATTAAGGATGGGAAAAGAAAAGACAGCAGTTCCCCGTATGTTGTTCCCGCACTGTATGAGCATGACATTGATAAGTCTGCCCATTTACAATTTTACTGTGCATAAGAACAATGTTAATACTCCCCCCTTTGGGAATGGTGTAAAGACAATTTCAGTCAGTAGCACTGCCCTGGGGGGGGGGGGGATAAGGCTCTCTATTCACCTAGATTGATTCTGTCTATGATGGATGTTAAATTGGCAATGTTTCTAGTCTTTTGAAAAACTTTGCCATGTTGGAAGGAGCGTTTGTTTAATCTGTACAATACAACAAGAACGACCTCTCTGTTATCGGTGTTTACTGTTTCTCTGTGTTTTACTTTCTGCTTCAAGGACGTTTTACAGGATAAGGTAGTAGCCTGATGTTCGGGAGAAACTTCTAGACGCAGGCTAAAACCTGAAAACTGATGTCGCCCTCCTTGACCCCGCCATGAGAATCGGACGAGTGATCTTATCTAACTTTTCCTGTCCTTCTCAAATCAAAAGCCTTATGTCAAGTGAGGGGAAAAGGGGGTGGGGGAGTGGGGTACAAATTGTTTTGGAAAATAGTTTTATATCGGGTACATGTAGATTTGAACTAGAGTTGATAGTCTAGTAGTTTGGATACTGGACTTGTAATGCATACACACACACACACACACACACACACACACACACACACC